>NW_022602612.1:0-26679 GCF_008692095.1 Etheostoma spectabile | reverse complement strand
GGGCTAGCTAACATGTCAAGGTATGCAAAAAGCAGGTTTGAGACATCCACTCAGGGTTTTTTTTTCTTCCTCTCATGGCCTAACCAGCTGCCAGCCTGCCAGCTTTGCAGTATGTAAACTGTGGAAAAGAGCACACAGCATCTTTGCCCTGACCCCAATATCATCAGTAGTGTCGGCTAAGTGGAAATGACGATCATTTAACAATTCTTTAGATTAGAATAGGTTTCCAGTTTATCCACCCAAACTCCATCAATAAATAGATATCAAGAAAAAACTGGCAAACACTCACTGGTTCCACCTTGTCAAGCTAGCTTTATGTGATATCATAGTAAACTTTTTTACTTTTAGGGAGTTCTGGACTGTTGGTCGAGTAAAAAAATTTATCTGAATAGATCTCCTTGGGCGGCGAGAAAATTACAACAGACGTTTCTTTTAAATTATAGACGACATCTTTGACAACAAATAGATTGAGCAAATAAAAAAAGCAGATTTATTGATAATAAAAATGATTAATAAACAATATACATTGATCAATGATCTAACGCAATATACTTTAACAGCCCTGCCAGGCACCTTAGGGGGGCTCAATTATTTGAAAAAAAATATATAATCACGATTATTTAGGTCAATATTGAAATCCCGAAAATCTAACACGATTACTCGACATCTGGAAAGATGTTGCAATTATTGAACTTAAACAGTGGGAAAAGTTAAATAAATTAACAGCAAAAAAACAAAACAAAAAACACATACAACTGTGAAATTTGCCTTATACTTTTCCTAATTAGAACACAAGAGAAAATAGGAGTTTACTTGCAAAACGTATGAGCCTAATCCCTGTTTTTCTCAATTATTCTGTTTTATGGTCATTGGGAGCCGAAATCATAATCACGATTACATTTTGATTAATTGCACAGCCCTAGCACTTGTAAAGGCTTCAATGGGTTTCTTTCTCTGTCACAGGTGCATGTATGAGGTGCATTTTTTAGTTTTCAGATAGCGATGTTATACTGACTCACTTGACACTAAATGTTTATTTCTCATGTGGACAGGATGTTAGGAACACCTTTCGGCATATGCAGTCTAGTAAATCACCACCAATGGATGGAAACCAGCAATCGTTGACATAATACACAGCAATCAGTGAGAGAAATAGAGAATAGGTCAACAAAAAGCCACCAGATTGTATTTGTATCTATTTGAACTATTAACTCTAACTGTAAATTCAACAAGTCTTTTAAAACTATCACAGCTGCACAGTATATGAACATAAACACCAACAGTTAACTCGGAGCAGTCAGTCACTGTATAACCCAACCAGACATGTTCCTAAAATCAATTTTTAAGCTTTACATTTTTTAAAGCAGGCAGGTTTCAGTCAAATGTGGCTGATTCCAAACAACTGCACATTAGTGACACATTATAAGCTGAAGAGGGATTGTGCAGCCACCTTCCTTTTTGCTTTTTACATATCAGACCTCCAACTTTACATTAGGTATGCCATCATAAGATTTACTGCAGTTATGACTCTACTTTTACAAAATGCATCGGTGACGTCAGGGTATACTGGTTGTTGCAATTATGTGTAAACTACACACACATTTGGATTTACTGGTGGCATTTTTCCGATATAGAGGGAAAATATCAATCAGCATGCTCTTGACTAGACGCAGTGTCAAACTCCTTCATTGCTGCAGATTCTGGCAGCAGTCATGTGGTTTGCTGACAGAAATAACATTAAGGTGTTATGTAAAGGTTTTGAAATCAGTTAGAAATCGGATTTGCGCAGCTGGAGTGCGACACATCCTTGGAAATCTGATCAAACCTTTTGGAAATCAGATTAAACGGTCTTAAATGAGATCAGCAAAAATCTGTTTCCTTGTGGATATTTCCCATGACTATTTGATTTAAAAAAAATCATATCCAATGACCCCAGCGGGCATACATCACACCTAAATCAGAGAGCATTGACAATTGGTGCGAGAAGATTTATCTGTAGCTGTGTCGGGAAGGCAAAGGAGCTGATAGTGGATTTGTTACAAAGCGAGAGGCCACTGAGACCTGTCAATATCCACAACGAGGAGGTGGAGATGAGGCGGCCCTCAAGTACGGGGGATGCATATCAACAACAACTACCTGGACAGAGACAGCAGAACAATTTCACAAGCGAAAGGCTTGAGTTTCATTCTGGACGAAGCTCCGCTCTGTAACAGACTAGACTGCATGTTCCAGCAAGTAGCTGGTGGCAGTTTGCATCCTTCACTGATTCAATGCAAAGAGATCCTTGTTAAAGAGCTGAGCTGCCTGGAGATAGTCAGTGAAGAGAGGCTGCAGACTAAACCAGAATCTTTCAAACAACATCCCTCCCCTCTCATGCAGTGGGATGAAAGTTGCTGCAGCCGATGCATCATCCCATTAAAGTGCAACATGAGAGGTCTTAGGTGCCGTTTTGTGCCAACAGCCATCAGACTGGAAAATATTTCTCGCCCAAATGGCCTCTGGCTCAGGCAACCAAGAGGGTGCAGAAACAGAGAGCTACCGCTGTCTTTAAAAAACTACCCTGGGTAGCTTTGAGCAGTGTGACACTATGTACATGTTCTCCTACTTGTTTCTGATTATCTACGTTATGCATTTCTAGCATCCAGCATATTTCTTAAGGATGTTGTTGGATTAAAGCTTCTCCTGAGGGATCACCAAGCTGTCAGACGAGCTGGGGAATTTGTTTTCCGTCCAGAGAAACCTGGTCTGTTCCAGGCTCTCTCAGTCGGCCACACCTGGTGCACCCACAATGGGAGCCACCGTTGGGCTTTGTTACCAGGGTTAGCCTCTCAATTCAGAGGGACAGTGGTCTCTCTCTTGGATGAAATGTTTTCAACTTACTTTTGAGCAAATGTAGGAATACTCTAATTGTCCTACTTTCAGATAGTTAAATGAGAAGATACATACCACTGTCATACGTGTTCCTTGCCTAGCTCTGTCCAAAAGGTAACAAAATGAGTCAGCCTGTACCTCTAAAGCTTACTAATAAACATGGTATATCTTGTTTGGTTGTTCTGTGCAGAAACATGGACAAATGTTGAAGTTCAACACTTATTGGTGTCACCGATGGTTGCCTGGAAACAACATGGTGATGACCAGACTTCAGGAAGTCACTGGTCTTGCACATTACCCCCACACGCACCTGGTCTAAAGCACTTTATTACCTTTAGAAAGAGCTAGGCCAGCTGTTTTATCCCCTTACCAGTCATTATGCTAAGCTAACCTGTGGCTTACTGCAGTGCCATCATTTCTTTTTGATAATCTTTTGGGCATTTTAGGCCTTTAATTGACAGGACAACTGAAGACATGAAAGGGGAGAGAGAGTGGGAATAACATGCAGCAAAGGGCCACAGGACGGAGACGAACAAGGGCCCGCCGCATCAAGAAATAAACCTCTATATATGGCCGCCCGCTCTACCAACTGAGCTATCTGGGAACCCCTGTAGCATATTTAATGTAAATAGAAGAGTGGTATCGATCTTCTCATCTAACTCTCGCCAAAAAAGCCTAGAAACGTTCAAACACGCATACTATCCTTAAAACAACACTTGGAGCTGCTATAAGAGTTCATACAGATGGACCTGACAGTCAGTCTGGATCAAAAGGTCAAAGTATGCCAAGATTAAAACTAAACTACGAGATGAAATTAACTTATATACTGTACATATTATATTATACTTTATATTAAACATGGAGAGTCTGTGGATATCAACAGGGCATGTTGGCCAAGCTCCTGATGAGTAAATGTGCAGTTTATAGCTCTCAATAAGAGAGAAGCTCCACACATTCAACAACAAACAGAAGGCACTGACCCATTTACTGCCTCAAAATTACTCAGAGAAACATTATTAAAGCAATTGTTTTAAAAGATTTTAGCACCATAATCTAAAAAATCCCAACACAATTTACTAAAGTCTCAACTTAGTTTTGACATTTCATTTCTCATTTAGCTTTATTGCTTGTTGCAAATGAGCCTGAAAGACTTAAGCCTATAAAGGGTACACTTACCTCTTTCAGTATTTGGAACTCCTAGATTAATGGTTGGTATTGAAGGATCAGCATGGTCGCTGTAGTACTCTAAAGAGAAGGCATCCTTTTCCCAAGTCTTCTTTATCACAGGAACTGGAGTAAAGGGGAAACAAATCAATAGTGTTTACTAGGTTTCACAACATGCAGACCTCTGGTTCAGTGCAAAATGGACTTCCATGAGAAAATAATTACGTGATATTTCATTGCAATACATGGTTTCTCTCATGTCTGTTTTTGATACAACATTCTATTAAAGAGGTTTCTTAATAAAAGAAAAAGCAGAGTCAAGCTAGAAAATACATTGAAAATACAGAGGAAAAAAAGATTGAATGTTATGCTTCTTTGATCTTCCCACCCTGCTGAATGTTCAAGCTTGCAAATAAGCAGAAATATCAGACCTTATATAGTAGAGGGAAAAAGCTCTTTACCAAGATGATCTGTAGATTTTTTGTTTGTATATACTGTGTGTGTATATACATACTTGTATTCATGCATTTCCCGAATGATTTGTATATGCGACTGGAAGACGTTTGCTAAATAAGTTTGTGGTGTCTTGTTTGGCAAGACACAGAAATAAAATTAAACTAACTAAGTAGTATGCAAATGCCTTAGATAAGTTTGGAGTGTACAAACCTTTTTGTCATTTGGGAATTCCAGTTTGAATACATTTTAAAAACCGTAAAAAGGGAATTTCAGTATTTTTTAACCTGGACCATCTTATCTAGTGAATTTGTGTCCAAGTGACTAATGAGAACAATTTTTTTTGAAATTGGTCCAATATTGGATGAGAGCCCTGCAGCCAGCTGCCACGAACCAAGCTGAAATGTAATCCTAATGGGCAAATACGCAGCGTCAATAGCCGTACGGTAAAAGTGCAGTGTTCCCACCAACAGGCTCAGATTATTATTATCATTAATAAGTGTCTGACTACATTATGAGAAGACAGCAGTGTGGATAGCTAGTGAGAGAGCTGGAGTTCTGGGGAGTTTGTTGTTTTGGAGTACACAAAGTGTAGCTTTGTGTTATCTAAAAAGATTTTAAATTACACATTTTGGAATTGTGCCAACAGCACAGCTTTTGAGTCTGAAGTTGAGGCTGGCTGTGCTAGCATACAGCTAGAAATGCATCCTAACAAAGGCCATACACTGCGTGTGTAAGTTACACATTAAAGCACGGCAGGATAACAGCAACTTCTTTCTTTAGTTTAATAATGTAGTCAGACACTTATAACAATCTGAGCCCGTCAGTGGCAAAAACAAGCACTTTTGGTTATTGGACATTAGCGGTCGTGGCTGTCGATGGGATTATATGGCAGCCCAGTTTGCAGCTGCTGGCTGTGGGTCTCACTCAATACTGGGCCGTCGCAAACCTTTGACATACTGTAAGATAACAACAACAACTGAAGGTTCTTTGTTTTTTGTGTTTTTATGTTTTCCTGTAGATTTGATTGGGATCTTACTGAGGCAATCTGGAGGTTTTGTGCTGGGTTTTGTGGTTGTCAAAGCGAGAGTGTACGCGGGTTGGGAAAGACAGAATACCCAAAAATCTGCAGCAGCAGCAGCAGCTCAGGGCTGTGTTCAACTCACATAAATCAACAAAAGTGAAGCAGAGTGACATATATAGCACTGAATGAATGAACTAAAAAACAAAAAGTTGAATTGCTGGCTTCTGAAGGCTCTGAGAAACTGACAACTGAGCTGATGAAATAGGCTCCAAATATCACACTGCTATTTTATATCACCACATTGAAATTATTACCCAAAGTAAACTAAAGTGCATCATGCAGGTCAGATGTTGATTGCCTGCTGTTATGTAGTCGACAATCGGTATGTCAAGGAGCAGTTTGAAAATAGACTGACAAGCACATATAGTACACATCTTAGAACAAAAACACAACCTACACATGCACATTTGTAATAAAATAAAACTTTATGTCAGACTTCTGGTTAAGTCACTGAATGGCATGATATACTGAGATGTAAAATGTCTTGGGAAATGACGGGCGAATGTACTTAGCATTTTAGTAAAAATGCACTATATGTATAATGAGTAATAGTTACTGTAAGACTAAATTACACTATATCACACTATCAAATATGCATGTCACAACCTTTACTGAATAGTGCTGTACATATGCTACTTAATGTAGCAGATGTACAGCACTATTCAGCTTTATACAGAACATATACTGTCCGTTATATGCTATTTGTTTTGCTTTATTTTATAATATATTCTGTCCCAAGAAGCAATTCAATTTCTGTCTTTTGCTTTGGTTTCCTTCTTTATTGTTTTGTGAATATCTCCCCTCTCATATCTCAGCGGTCCTATCCGTTAAAGGCGGAAATGCCCCCAAAAAACAAACTCTGGAAAACAAAACAAAAAAGTTTCTTATGTGCGGACTGTTTGACAGAATAAAACCCAACAGAACAAATCAAACCAAATCAAGGACAAGGGAACAATTTTTCACAATTTTCCTTTTTTGTGCATCAACTCTACACAGAGCCACACATAATGGAGACCTGTGTTTCCTATTTCTTTTGATGTTAGTTCAAGGTATTTTTACAACTGTTGCAATAGGAAAGTATCAAAAGATCTACCTTAGTAATGAAGGTTGAATCTTTCACGCTGTACCAGTAGAAGAACGTCTTTGAGCTACGATTTCCCAATGATTTAATAGCAGATAAAGATTATTCACCCAGTTTAATACTCTGATTTCTAAAGAGATGACTGCGCATTTTCATGCCCATATAATTGTTTTTGTACTGTATATAATCACTACAGATAAAGAAGATAAAAAGCCTCAACACTTAGTGACATTGTAATTAAATACGAGGCTCTTTCGTGTCTATTCCTTATTGAACTAAGCTAGCCTTTGATATATAAATCAAAAATACATTTTCCAGTCTACATTTAAAACTGATAATGGCAGCTTGCCGGAGAGAAATAGTAATTAAGGTAATTAGTGCAATCACTCTTGAGCGACACTCTTTGAATGTAGTGTATAATATGTCTGATCCCTCTGAAATAAATCGGCAATTTGATCTAATGACTGAACCCGCAACATTGTTATCAGGTTTAAAGAGAAGCAGATTTACTGTGGATAGCTTGACGTCAGGCAGAGCTTGCAAATAAATGGTTTTCCATCAGTAAATCATTTCTTAACATGTGCAGGATTGTTGCCTGATGGTGCATTTTAAGCGCCAAGGGGGGTACGCAATTATATTTTTCTTAGCCTCAATACTATCAAATCCTACAGAGCTCCGGAGGTGACATGGAGGAAAAAAATTAAAAATAACATGTTTTTTTTAAATTAAATTAAAAATACGTGTACTGGGACAACCACTTTTGTAAGATTTTGAATTTCTTTTCGCGAGATCTCCAGTTTTATTTGCAAGATCTGGACTTTGACATGGAAAAAAAAAAAAAAAAAAATTAAAATTAAAAATTACTGTTAAAAATGACTGACATGGAGGAAAAAAACAAAACAAAGAAGACCCCCCCCAAATAAAATAAAATACAATTTTTTTTCTCCTCCATGTCACCGTCTCCGTAAAATCCTTTCAGACGTAATGGTGACATGATTTAGTGAAAGATTTTATCATAATAATGTTGGAAAGCTCTAATACAGTCACACATGTCAAAGGTAAACAAATCCATTAAACAGGACAAAAGCTTGTGCCTTTTAAAGAGAAGTATCTCTAGCAAATTCTGTAAGAGCCTCAGTGTCACTTACCTCTTTCACTGTGAAACTTCCTACACGTTTTCACAGCTACAAATATATCTTCTTTATTCACAGGCTCCCCCTTTGATGAAAATAGGAGACATGAATTAAAAAAAATGCTCATATGAACATACCACGTTTCTCACATATGATAGAGACAGGATCTATTTTATATGCAACCAAATGGTTGAAATTGAGTTTTCATTCAGTGTCTAAGTGGTCTGTTGAAGTTGTTATCGTTAAGTAAATTAATTAGATATTTCTGTAAACGGTCTGAGGTCATTTGGCCCTCTATTTGTCTTTGGCGCTCGCTATGAAACTAAAGACATACTGGCAGGCAGTTGATAACACTGCAGCATATTATGTAAAAGAAGAGTACGCTTGCAAAATGTAAAAGCGTTGGATATAATAGACAAGCAACAAGTGAGACTGGGAATTAAATGAAAGAGTATTAAATAGAAAATGAAACTTCTCTGTGGATCTCGGAACCCTTTGTCACCACACACGCATTCCCAAATATAAGAGACTGGATTGTGTGTGTTTTTTCACTTTTTTTCAAGCTCAAAACGGGCACACAGAAAGATTCACTAAATCAACAACGGACAGAATGCATTAAAAATCTACGCTACATTAAATATGCTATTGGCTATAGGGCCGCATGATATGAGGAAAATATCTAATTGTGATTATCTTGGCTGCAATATGATTCACGACGTTGGAGGGAATGATCGTTTTTTTAATCATTTTTCTCATTTACAGAGAAAATTATTTTCATTGAAAGAAATTAAAATGATTATAGTGTGATTTTTGTGAGGTTCTTTACCAAATAAAGTTTTTTTCCTTTAGTCTGTAGGATATAATTTGTAGGCCCGGACGTCTCTGCACCACAGTATTTAATTCAGAATGGTTTGACACATTTTTGCTATTAGCAAAAACTGTGCCCACCCGCGATTTGGATATTGCACTAGTTCATATTGTGATTTTGATGCAACTGAGATTAATTGTACAGCCCTAATTGGCTGTTGCACAAACCACACACATTTGTAGACTGGATGAGATGTGCAGTAACAGTCTTGTGCCTTGAGAAACCCCAAGGGTCACATGGTAACCAAAAGCTGAACTTTTTACAATATTGTACAAGCTTATGATTATTTTCATTATTAATTTGTTAGGAATTGCTCACTTACACATGCAGCCGTTAAAAGAGAAGTTTTTATTTTTTTAATCCAATAATCACTCCCTATTTAGTTCTGTTTTTCATCTCTACCAACTCCTGAGGGAAATATCTGCCTCTTTAGATGCTAAACGCTCCACTGCAGTACGTTCACCAGCGAGTCGCTAACTTTGTCTGGGTGCTGAGCATATAGTTTACAGTAGGTTTTTAGAGCTTTTAAGCTGCAAACAGACGCCTGTGTGATATAGTGAGAGCAGTCAGAGTAAAGTTGTGGGTCGGACGGATAAACATTGAGTTGGAACTCGCTGTAAAGCTCCATAAAACCGAGGGGGGCTGCAGATTCATGTGATAACTCTCGATAGACATCACTACAAATGACCCACATTTGAGAATCTGGAACCTACAACAGCGCCTTATCCAATAATTACCACACTGAACGTATAAGCAAAAGGTGTTGAAGTTTCATTCCCATTATGGGCTTTACTGCTCAACGTCAGTTTCCTCATCAGACTTAATGGTCTCTTTTTGTCAGTTTTACTCAGTTTATCAAATTTGAACAGACCTTTGCCTCTGAGTTTGCATGCAGAGAGCAGCAACACCACAATAAGTTTATTGCCTAAAATAAAATGGGACATGCTTTGCTGCCGCGGCCACTTTATTGGTTGTCGTCATTCATCCTTGAATCTGCCTCGAGGCTCTTGACTCTTTGTTGACACTGCAGCCAAGTGCTGCTGTGGCTCCCCCACTTGGCAATTTGTCTTCCAAGTGTGGCCGATTACGATATGTCCCCTCTTGTTTTGTCTGAATGGAAACTTCTCCCTGAATACTTATTAAACCTGTGACCTTCATGTTTCTCCACTGACTGCTCCAGTCCTGTTCGCTGGTCAAATAAATACCATTTTATAGGATGGAGGATAGCGATTTCCATCGGGAGTTAAAAAATCTGACAATACACACATGTATCAGCCTCTAGATATATATAGATACATATGCACATGCAGTATGCGATTTGAATTACAAATCAAACACTCAGATGTTATTTCTTTCTGTCACAACTAAGAGGGAAGGGAGGAAAAAAAAAAGAAAAAAAATCAGAATTGGGACACTTTCTGCTGCCAGTTCTGTCATGCCAAATTCAACTCACCTCACCCACTTTTAACGAAGCTACAGTCACGTACACATCCGTGCACACCTCGGCTTTTCCAACAGTATTGATTGTTTTCGAGTGCCGTGGGGTGCCGGCTAAAGGATGGCTAACCCTTCAGATTGCCTCGCAAACCAAATGTTCTTTTAGCTTTCAGCTAGAGCAAACATCATACCAACAAAGCATTTTTATACAGTAAAAAAAAAAAACTTTAACAATAAACTCAAGTGCACCGGCAATCGTGATTAAAGCTGACTGAAATGGTTCTTTCTACAGGACACTGAAAGTTGTGACCTGACTGACTTTGTAACCCACTCAGCCAAACCCACTCACTGGCTCCCACTAAGATACGACACAACATCAAGTGTGGCCTCAAGATAGTTCCTGCAAGATTATTCCACTGCAAGAAACTGCCTGCCTCCTAGACATTGGTCCTAGACATACAACATATCCCTTTTCTGTATTATCTAGGGAATAAACTACACATGAGATCATTTACGAGCAATTATAATTTTGTAAACAATCCTTCATTAAACAATGAGAGATATTTGATGAATGGTTATATTTGCAGTATAATTTAGTTTATTTTATATAACCCAACACTTGAACTACATATTTTTACTACAAAGAAACAACACAGCCAGTTTATTCACAAGCAACAAATACCCTCTAAGACAATTCTGCTTTATTTTTAATTCATCACATAATATGTGTTCATGAAAAAAAATAATTCTGAGGAGCATGTGTGACAGAGGGATAACAAAAGAGGATAAAGGAGAATGATAAATTGAGAGCTGGTTAGCCACCAGCTGTGGACAACGTGAATTTGCATATGAATTTCAATTCCCTAGGTCCAGATAAGATTAAAGAAGAAAACAGACGAAGATTAGCCAAAAATATACAAATCAATATTGCCGATGGATTAACTTAAATTAAAAGAAAAGATGATGAAACTCCAGATAACGAGAAGACGCAAAAGGATGTTGCTTAGAAACATAAAGTATATGAGTATTTCTTTGCGGATGACTAAATTAAATTTAGCAAGCCAAAAAAATGACTCGTTTCTTGTAAGGTTAATGCACAATGTTCTACTGAATGGTGCATAAAGGCAAGACGGTATGTAACGTTCAAGGCCGTACTGCACCGTCCGTGAAATACTGGTGCTGCTTCGATGCCGCCGTGGGCTCGAAGGCTGACACACAAGTAACGTACATCATCACAGAGCTGCCAACGTCTCACAGCGAAGCGCCATCCGCTTCATGTCGTTTAATTTATTTCCCCTTACCATTCCCTGTGAATTGAGGACAATCCAATCGATCTGCACACAGAGCAGATACTCACACACAGAGGGGGCTCGGTGCTCAGAGTGGTGGCACAGTGGCGGGTCTGGGGAGAGTCCTCCGGCTCTGTGCACAGCTCAGGAACAGGAGTGAGATGAGGACCGTTCCCATTGTCCCAGATATACAAGGCTACCTGTAATCACAATCAGAGTCAGAAAAAGGTTGCAAACATAACTAAACAAAGTTGTTTTTTTAGCTTAGTTTACCTTAACTGAACAGCTTTGGAGTCATTGGAATGGTTATACGACTTTATTTCGAGGTTGAATGGTGGTTGTCTTGATTCCCCCTAGCGCCTGTGAGCGGAAAAAACACCCTTGCAACTTTCGGCTGGCAAATTGCCAGATATCAGTGTCAGGAAGTATCACGGGATATCAGGTCTTGCGATATAACGAACTGGTTCACGGCACTGTACACATACGCCCACCCAGGAACCGGCTAACAAGGTAGCGATGGAGTTTTTCACACTATCGTCATGGCTGATCCGCCAAAAAAGAAGCAGAAAGCTAGGAAAGCATTGTTGGAGGAACTGATAAAGAGGAAAAAGCAGACTGACCGAGGGTCAGACACAAGTAACCATTGGAGCTGCCAAATATCTATTCTGAAGCTGTGGGGGGGGGGGGGGGGGCTCTCAGCTCTCAAGCAAAAAGCAACAAAAACTGCATAGCGCCCCGTTAAATATGAATAAAACGGCTTCAAACTCAAGATGAGATGCCATCTGTCAGACATAAATGCTTTATCATAAACCTAACAGAAGAGATGTGGAATGTTTCTGTCTTTTCATGTAGTGAATACAACAATTTTGCTCTCACAGCAAATTTTATATTCAAGATGACTTACAGAAGGGATGACAGAGAGGGAGGAACGGAGCTGGTGAATGTTACTGTACCCTTTTCTAAAAGAAGACTAGAGAACTATTCTACAGGGTAAGATCCAGATGTTACAGTAAAAGAATACGTAATGAGGACAGTGCAATCAGTGTCTGAATATTGGCAACTGTATCAAAGAATAAGGAACTACAGAAACTGGAAACTGATGTTTTGCCGTCTTACAGCCTGGAGCTAATCTACTGACAGTGAACTGAATTGGCACTGAGGATTTATGTAATATTTGTCTGTAGTTTTGCAAGTGTTTCTCAGTTTTACATGCATGAGGTTGCATGTGCACGTTTTGGATGTGCATTTATAGTGTTTGACAGCTCATTTATCTGCAAACTATATAACTTTATATAATTTAAAATAACTTAAATTTCCATAATTCCATTTGAAAATGCAGCAGAATTTAAAATTCCATTGCATCCGTGTTTTGTTATATGTTTTTTTACATAAAGATTGTACATTTTTTTAATTGAAAGTGTTGGACTGCACCCATGCCACCGCTATGTGAACCACCTTTTCCAGACTCAGCCTGATCAGTCTGATGCTGTGTTTACTCAACGAAATCCCTAGATGCCTTCCTGACTGAATTTCAGTGATAAAAACAAGAACCTCAATGCGCACCATGACAATTCTCCAAAGTAATGAGATTTCACTGTGAGGATAGATGGATTTCACGCCTCGCTCTTTTTGTGCAAATAAATTACAGTAGGTCGGTGTTGGCTTGAGTGTGAGAAATGAGAAAATTGTTAGAAAATGGCTGAAAACCAACAGCCTGGCCATCACTTCCCAAACACAACAGGTCCGGACGTAAGCTTGTGATGTGCCTTGCATATTATCTCACCTCATGTTTCAGGTCAATGGTGAAGTCAGATTTAAGTGGCTCATTTCTCACTTTGTCTGCAAGCCTAAAATGACAAATCAGAGACTTTTAATAGAAAGTACAAAATACACAGTAACCTTTCAAAAAAATACCACTGCGCTGAATAACTCAGTTCTGCAGACACAATGACAGTCACTGCACATACTCACCGAAGTACAAGGGGGGTGCTTACGGCCCAAGCAGCAACGAAGTCTGGATATTTAAAGATGGAAGGATTCTCTGCAAACGCGTAGTGATGGATGATGGTGGACTCCTCATCATGGAGGGGCTTACCAAGAAACCACTCCTGATGAATAGGAAGTACGTGACAGGATGTCAGCTGAAGTGCAAGGTTACTTCTCTTCACTTCTTTTACACATTTCATCATTAACATATTGAGCTTTCTAATTTGGGAGTTTTCACACCACACTTGCCAGAAAACCTTTGAAATTCTTGCCGGGGACTAAGTTTGTCACTGGCTGTGAAGAATAATGAGATTTCTTGATAGAACAAAGTTCAAGAGATACCAGACATTAAAGCTACAAAGACTCCTACTATAATTCTTGAAATATCTGGAGTAAAAGAATCTTATGTTATTGTATATATTATACAGAAAAGTGTGTACATTTGCCTTATTTGAGAGTTAGAGGAGAAGATAAATTCTAGTCTCATGTCTGTACAGTAAATATAAAGTGGGATTTATGGTCCTGCGGAAGCTACATGCACAGCTTTCGCCCTTTCCTATGTAAGTGGCCTGAAGCTCATACTTGTGCGTTGGTGTGTGCGTCAATGTCTTTAAGAGAATAGCAGAGCCAGTGGTGTGTGTGTGTGTGTGTGTGTGTGTGTGTGTGTGTGTGTTGTGTGTGTGTGTGTGTGTGTGTGTGTGTGTGTGTGTGTGTGTGTGTGTGTGTGTGGGTGTTAGGCCTGGTGCAATCCGCTATATATCGTCTTAAATATTGGATATAATAATACATGTTGTCTTTGTTGTTTTCTGATCTTACCCGACTTGCTAGCCGTTTTAGCTACTTAGTCATTTTAAACATTACTGGTAACTTTTCCCTCTGTTAATATTTTGTAAAAGCACCGGTAATCAAACCCACAATATCAAAATTGATGTATTTGGTCAAAAATATTAATATTGTGTAAAGTGATATTTGATTTTTTTATCCATTTCGCCCAGCTTAAGTGTGTGTTTGTGTGTGTGTTTGTGTGTGTGTGTGTGTGTGTGGTAGAGCGAGCGAGAGACTGACGGTGATTCTCTTCGGAGAGAGTAGCGACTCTAGAGTCATAGTGAGAGAAACAAAGTGGTGAGGGTGGTGTCAGTGTTTCCACCATGTTGACTTTGTAGTGGCGGCCAAGCCACGGCCAAAGTATCAGAAGTAGTAAGTAGTTGCGGTTGCCTTTTAAATAAACATGCCAACATAATGCCTGTTGCACTTTTTGCTTTAAAATGTATGTAATGACGTTAGCTCATGTAGTCATTCTGCTAACACAACATAATAATTCAAGACACTGATGTGGTTGCCAAGTTTATTAGATACATCTAGCAACAACAGTTTAATACAACAACCCCACTATAAATAAAGGCTGTAATGTCACTTCATTCAACTTGATCACTGTTCAGGCTGTAGTTTATGGCGCTGTTAAATTGTACTACTGTTATACTGAGAGGTGTTTTTGTCTTGCTTATCACAATACGTAGCTAGCCCCACTGTCCTGTAACAACTGCAAGAGAAGTCTTGGTTTTAGGGCAAGTTGTAATGAATCAAATCATAAGTTGTTCCCATTGTTTTCTCCTACTCCGCCGGATAAGGTCGTGGATACCCACAAAATAATGAGTTCCATCTCTGAATTGAAAGTGAAATACAATACACGGTCAAAATAGTCCAAGATGACAATAAACAAGGATTCCATTCATTGTTGTGCAAACCTCAGCCTTTGCTGATAACAAATACATTATTTTTTCCAGTAGGCTTTACATCACACTGTAATTATCATCATTTTTGGCCCAGTTCTGTTTTTGTCCATAACGATGGGCCAGTTGTTTGGATTATTTCATAAATTCATAAGCAAACAAATTATTGAAGGAGAATCTATTTTGCTAAGCTTTATTAAGAAAAAAATCTTTTCATTACAACTTCAATGTAGGATGTTTTTAACTGCAGTGTTTATCCAACATTTATATTCAACCTACCCCACCGACCCATATACAAGGAAAATAATTTCATGAGTGGAGAGACGGAGCTTAAATTAGGTTTACGGCAGACTGGACTGACATGTCTGACAGGTGAGCCCAGTGCAGCTGCAGCGGAGCTGGAGCCAAACCGATACTGGATCTGCTAATTGAAGCGATGATCAAGCTGCAGCTCCAAACAGGGAGCTTTGGTCTCGCTGATGAATTTGGCATAGACAGACAGAGCAATGTAAAGTCAGAGAGCAAGAGATGGAGGTTTGGAGGGAATGTAGCATACTTACTTTATTCTTGTCAAATTTTGTAAGGACTTGAACCAGCTTAGTCATCTTCACATTTGTTTCCTCCTCCAGAAATACAATCCAGGATGAGTTTTTCCCAAAGGACTGTGACAAGCTGAGGACACATATAAAGTAAAGTATCATCAAAACTAGAGTTAAACAATCAAACAACAATAAATGTAACTTTGCCATGCAAAGACAAACTCTACACTAAACTGTTATGTTTCTTATTTCAGTTCATTCTGAGGAACTATCTAACTGAGGCTCCTGACCCAGTCAGATCAAGGCAGCCACAGTTTCTCTAATGGGCAGAAAGACAAAAACAAAAACACAGATTTATTTTTAGGGAGGGCGGCTCTGTAATGATTTGGTGTGCTTTTGGTGATCTGTGTCCTAAATCTTTATGATGGAGGAAGAAAACAGATTCAGATGTTATTCCGAATCTCCAATACAAACAATTATCAAACACATATTGGATTTTTAAGAAGGCCCAAGCATGTAGACGACCAAAAAGCATTATCATGCCGTTTCAACCACTGGATTACTACAGCAAAGGCCTTATTGCTGCATGTATAGACACATTAGGTTGGCATTCATCATAATGTGAGGCAATCAATCCCAGTTATTGTCTTGGAAATAGCTTCTCAGCAATCTTTAGCCTTAAAACATAGCTAAAATGTCCCCAAAACAAAAATATAACTTCTAAAATCTCAACTGAAGGAAGACACAATGTTTCTGACATGCTGTCCATATATTGAACCCATACAACTTTTATGACAGGCTTATTCAATCCTGAGCATTCAGGGATACTTACTAAGGCAGCAGAGGAAGGATACTCCAATCTCCCTGGTTATCTGATAAACTGTGGAGAAGCAAAACCACCGGTGGCTTCTGAAAGAAAACAGCACACAGACCAGACATACTGTTTAGACATAACGTTTGTTAACTGTGCACCATCTACACAAGGCAAAAGACAGTAACAGCTACTTTTCTGCAATGAAGGACCCAAGGGTTGCCTGCTATTTAGAGAGAGACTATTCTGTAACTGGGACATGCATGGTCCAGAACTGGCTCATCACCGGTGACCTTCCACACTTACGTAAAAGGACCATGCAAGTTTTTCAGCCCATTTAATACAAATCACATACTTATACTCTGCATTGAAACTAACCATTTTGCAATCCAGGCAGGTGTGTTTGACATTTTTTCAAATATATTTGTCTACCAGTCTATGCAACCAAGCAGTTTACATGTCTGTAAGATATGAATATCTATTAGCAGACTGCTAAAATATGCTTGAGTTGTCTAATCCATCTCAGTGAATATCAAGTGTGGCGTTATATTTGTTAATCTAAATTATCACTGCATGGAAATGCAATTTGACAAATCTGCGCTACTTGATGTCAAAAGCAATATAGTTAGCAGTAGTGTTGACAAAAATGAATACATATTACAAAGCTGCAAAAGTCCTGATAACACTGGGGATAGACTACATTCTTTCAATGTCAACAAATCCCATGAAACAATTACGCCTACAAGCATTGCCTGTGTTGCTACAGATCTCATTGTTGTCCAAAAGCAGATCGCTGTGCATTGACATGTTCCTTTGTTACCATGAGTCTGTCCGCCTTGCATCCCTACAGTAGATTAACGGTACAGTGCCAGGAAACTTCATTATCCCCTCCGACAGCAAACAACAATGAATGTTTCCGTAAATAGACTTTTATAAATGGAAGTGAACCTGTAATAATTATTGTCCATGTCAGTGAAAGTGGGTCCTGTCATTTTGTTCTATCCCGTCAGCGCAGCATATGTAGTTCGTGTGCAGAGAGTGGACTGTGATGTCAAACTCAAAGGTTGATTCATTTGGTGTAACGCTGCTGACCAGAGGGTGATGTATTCAAATGGTTTCATTCCCAACGTCGGTCCAGTCAGGCTTTATCAGGCACATATTGTCTGACCTTGGCTTTATTAGGTTTTTTGCTTTGTTTTGATCTTTCCATGAGATTGGTTAACATGGGGAAAATGTGGAATCATTTCAATCGTTACTTTGAAAAGGAGATCCAGCTTGTAAACACGCTGGTATTATCATCCTTTAATACCCTTGTTGCCTTCAGGGTTGCTGCTGTTGCTTGCCCAACTAAACAGCAAGCACAGCTAGACACAAATATCACCGGAAACAAGCACAGGATTTTTAAGGACGTGGCAGTGCATATGATCGCGTCCAATAAGAAGAATCGGTTTCAGTGACATTTTCTATAGCGAGGAATGACAGTAGGTGTGTGAGATTGTGTGAGAGAGCCAATGTTTTCACACTGCGGGGAGAGCAGAGCAGCGGAGCGTAAGAGCCTGCGGTTCATTACTGCATGGTCCACTCATCATGCAGGAAGTCGGGGGAACAGTCTCCTCGAGCCATTCTGTCTACGGGAGCCTGTTTGATTTAGGGGATGAGGCGCACACTGTTTACACTTATTAAACCCTATTAGTCAGTTAGCTCTCATCTAATATGAGTTTTATCTTAAAGCAAATAGTGCATGACACCATGTTTTATTAAACTGCTCTCCCTTGACGTTCACAACCACCGCAGCAATTAAAAAAAACGCCATCTAATAAGGCAATCTCCAAAACCAAAGCTTTTACTTAAAAGAGGAATTGACATTCCTGTGATGAAGGAGGTGTTCAATAAAGGGAGGCCGATTCTTTTATGCCTATTGTGTGCAAGATGCAGACTCCTCACAGATAAAAGCTGGTCCTCGTGTGTTGCGTGATTGCAACGAACAAACACTGATTGCTTGGTGACTTGAGAGAAGATGGGGTCACAGAGATCTGGTTGTAATGGAGGGACAGACAGTAAGCTATGCATCTACCCTAGGAAGGGCTAGAGGGAAGACAGGAGATAGCCACCTGTCAAAACCACTTCAGTGATGATTTGCAGTCAAAACTTGTGGTTGCCAATGAGGTGCCAAATCTCTGCCTGAAGACCAGGAATCCATTTTAAAATATTTCAATCCCAGTGGCTCCCTCAAATGCACACATTTTTGAGAAAATACAATGATACATGAGAAAGCATTTAGAAACACGGTGCATTTCCCCTTCTGCTGTTTAAGGTTTCTGAGTTTATCTCATTCTGTTGTACATGTGCGTCTCTGTGGATATGAGCATGGCTAAATGACAAAATACTGTATAAATGTAATGTGAATCCTCCCAGAAGGCAGAATGTCAGACTGTAGGAACCTGGGCTGTGAGCCGCCACATAGAATACACAAGTTCCTGTCTGTGAAATGTGGGGATATCAGGGACGTAGCACAACATTCTGGGCCCTGTTGAAAGGCCTTTTCTACGGGCCCCTCCCCGCATCAACCACTATTCATTCTAGCATTTTTGGGCCCTCCTCACATGAGAGGCCTGGGTATTCAGTCCCCTTTATCCCCGCAGTCCGACGCCCCTGAGGGATATCACAAACCTTCCAAAACCACTCAGACGAGGATAAAACCGAAATATCTGCTGAGGGTGAAAAAGGCTCGGAGACAAAAATACTGATAGTACATGGTTTCCGTCTTGGAAGGTAAGGAAAGGCAGCTTTATTTGTAGCACATTTCAGCAAGAGGGCAATTCATGCTTTACACAAAACAGTTACAAAAAATAAAAACAGATAAAACCAAAGAATAAGAGTTACAGTGCAGTATGAGAAAATAAACATTAAAAATGAACAACCATTTAAAGAAAGCACCATCAAAATGAAAGGTCTTCAGCCTTGATTTAAAAAGACTGAGAGTTACAACGGATCTGCAATTTTCTGGGGTTTGTTCCAGATATGAGGAGCATAAAAACTGATCACTGCTCCCCCTGTTTAGTTCTGATTCTGGACCTGTCCCAGATGACCTGAGAGGTCTGGGTGGTTAAAATGTGTAGTGGCAGATCAGATATGTATTTGGCCCTAAACCGTTTAGTGATTTATGAACTAGCAAATGAATCAATCTTTGAGAAACAGGAAGCCAGTGTAAAGACATCAGAACTGGAGTGATGTGATCCAGTCTCTTGGTCTTAGTGAGGACTCAGAGGAGCAGCAGCGTTTTCTGAATCAGCTGCAGCTGTCTGATTGATTTTTAGGGAGACCTGTAATACATCGTTACAGTAATAGAGTCTACTGAAGATGAAAGCGTGGACAAGTTCTTCCAAATCCTGTTGACACATAAGTCCTTTAACCCTTGATGTTTAAGGTGGTAATAGGCTAACTTGTAATTGTCTTAATGTGTCCATGAGTACGCTTTGACTGTTTCTTTTAACATTGTTGTTGAAGCTGAGCGCAGACTTTTAATCGTTCCTCTTTGCTCCAAAAACACCACCTCAGTTTTTCCTTCATTTCATTTCAGAAGTTCTGACCCATCCAGCCAGTGCTTGGATTATACATATACTTATCACTGACGTGGTCTAATTGCACATATTTAGCCACACTTAGTCAGCCTTAAGTCATTTCAAAACACGTAGTGTTACAATGGTCTAAACTAAAACTCATTTGTTTAGGCTGGCTTTTAATACCTAGTAGTGGGTGTGACAATTTCACTCTCCTGTTTCTTTGTAACCTTTTCCAATTTTACTGTGTTATATGCTTCATTTTTTTAATTGTATGATGTGTTGTTTTGTACTTGGTTCCTGATGTAAATCACTTGCCATAAAGTGCTATATAAACCCATTTTGATTGAATGTTTTTTACCACAATACTTGCCATATTTTTATTTGCTTTGTGACCTGAAGAAAAGACACAGTTAACCAAAACCTGAACCTTGTGTCTCGAGTAGGACTGAAAATCTAAAGTTATTTCAGCTCCCTCATGTATCCGTAGTCAGATTAGATTTCAAGATATTTTCAACACATGCCAAGGTTTCCATGGCAATGCACTACAATTATTGTACATCAACATGCTTAACAGCTACAACTAAGCAATCCCCTGTAATATTTGGCTTTGACCTTTTTCGTTTAGTATCCCACGAACACCCTCTAAGCAGAATTATAAGCGTGTGTGTGAAAATGCCTCGAGGTGGGTGTGAAATGGTGGATGGCTGGTTTAACTCGTGTTTGGCATGAGAAGTTGGGGGTGGTAGTATTTAAGATGGAACTAGAGAGTAAGATTTGATTTGCTTTGTTTTCTTTCTTTGCTGCATTTGTATTTTGGGAAATCAAGCACCAACACTATGCCACAAATCAGACAAACTTTCACATGACCGAGCTGGCATTCACTAATCTAGTTTAGTTTGAAAGCTACTCTGCTGGGACTTTTAACTATATTCACAACTGAAAAGACAGTTATGGTTCAGTTCTGTATGCTTTTAGCAGGATATCAATGAAATCACTGAGCTTTTTCAATGAAATGTTCTTGCTGTAGATCAATGATTGTCTAAAAGTGCATGACAGGACATTTCTAACATGCTTTCATAACTCTGCCCTCGCTTGAACGGCAAAAGAAAATATCAAGCAGATGATTTCTTTGATCTCTCTGTATATTTGGTAAAAAAAAAATCATTGGGCATATATGTTAAAATTACACTTGAAATGAAAAAAACAATGGATATTGTGAAATGGGGATTTGAAATCAAAATGGGAATAGAAAATCTTAAATGTCAATGCAAAAATTAAAAGCTCAAATGCAAAAGCTTAACAAGGGACCGTACTCAATATTCAGCACATTAATAAAGCAGAAAACAGCTTTTTGCCATGTAAAGATAGTGTGGAGTAATGGCATTCTGAGCAGAGAATAAAGTCACACTCCCTCTGTTTGTTGTAATCTCAGCTTCTCTGTTCTTTGTTTGATAGTCGATTTGGACGCACGTGCATGTTAGTGCATGTGGCTGTGAAAATGTTTGGTATTTCACGTTAGAGCCCGACCGATAAAGGATTTTTAAGACCGATAGAAATATTTTGTTAAATCTGATATTCCGATATATGCCAATATCTACTGTATATAATATTTTTTAAAATGCAGAAACGCAGAACAAAACTGGAATTTTTTTCAATATTCATTTATCAGAATCTTTCATTTGTCATTAAAATGATTCTGATAAGTGAATATTACTAAAAAAACTGCTATTATAAATAGCGATACCGATAGTTCGGGAAATTACTAATATTGGCTGATATATCGTTCAGGCTCTATTTCACGCATTGGGGAGAGCCGTATGGAAGCTCCCAGCCCACTGTACTTTCTCAGTATTTAGAGGACACCCCTTTTTAATTGTAGTGTGACAGAAAAGGAATAATAAAAAAACGTATAGAGCTGCGGCTCAGGAGGTAGAGTGGGTTGTCCTGTAATCAGCAGTTCGAATCCTCGGCCCCGTCTGTCCACATGTCTAACTGTCCTTAATACTGAACCCCAATTTGCTCCAGATGGAAAACCAGAAGCTCGCATGGCAGCTCTGCCACCATAGGTGAATGAAAATGTGTGAAAATGGGTGAATAAGAGGAAAAATTGCAATGCCTTTGTCCAGTGAGGTTTGCTACCTGCCAAATAATGCAGTACATTTACCATGCAAGAAAATTGAAAGGGAAATTAAGCCAAAATGAAAGTTATTGTTTCTCCATTTTCATCCCTCTCTTTTGTAATTTCTCTTTCCTGAAATTTTAGTATCTTTTCTTTTATTTCAATAAATTCTCTCTCAGGACGCTTCAGCCTTGATGGAGGTACAACATGTGCTCTCTGAGTGCGTTTTATGTTCACCTGAGGCTGAAGGCATTCTCCCTCTGATTCTGTGAAGATAACTCATTTTGATCACAAGTCTTTCAGTCTTATATCTCTCTGAAAAGCTGTCAAGCATTTATTGCCACCGCTGAGAAGTTGCTGATTAAAATTCTCTCAGGACGTGGCCTTAGTATGTGTAATTACACGCAGAACAGAGGAGTAAAACCAGCCAAACATCTCTGAGATCATAAATGCAAACACAACATGATGACGTATTCATAAATTCTGTCTCCTCTTATAAAAGTTGAAGTCCATTAGTGTAACTGGATCTATTCCTGACTACTTCTTATCCAATGGCACAAACTGATGCCACTATTCATTACAGGAAACATGAAACAATCTTTCCAAATTGTGGACACAACTTGACATATCAGATTTAAACAACACATTTTGGACTTTGTATTGCTGAAAGACAGAGTAAAGGATTTCGGGGTTGTTAAATATAAAGAGACAGAACAGACAACAGGGTGTCCAGTACTTTCCAAGAGCATGGTATTTAAATGCTGTGGCAAAATTAGTATTTTTCTAACCAAAACAACAGCATAAACTAAATAAAAAACTCACTGTGATTATTAATATGTTATTTTAAGTGTAGATAAAAAAAAGGTATTCTATGTGACATCCAGCAATGGAGGAACAAAGACAACAATACAAAGCCACAGAAATATAAAGCCAGATATGGGATCTAAATTGGTCTCCTCAAAATCCTTCATCTTACTGTGATATTGTCACTAGTGATTTGACCAAAGGGAATATAAGTGTGTATTACACCATATTTCATCTGGCCGTGTGAAGACACTCAGAATTGCTGAAAATTGGCATTTTGACCTGTAAATGTGCTCAGTGTCCTCCTTTAACAGAATTCTGATGTGCCTTGTGATATTGTACAAATTACATTACATACTGAGCTGATGTCCCGGGAGGGGAAAAAATATAGCCGTTTCTTTCCTTGAGCCTTTTTTTTTGTATAGAATATCTGAATTACAATCAGGAATCACAATAATCAGATGAACAAATGCGTTTGGATGGTCATCACTTCTTATATCTACAAGAGGCCAGACATGGCAGGTTGATTTGTTAAGAAACGCATCATCTATCCAAACATCAAAGCTGCACAAATATCCGGATCTCCTAAATACATCAAATTATAAGGAAGCACATGATCTGCTGACACAAGGAACTAAGAATGTTGCATATTTCAAAGTACACTTTCATATTTCAGACTTAAGAGGTTTAATACAGCATGAATATTATTTTTACTATCATTCAATATTTAAAACTATGAGTATTGTGTAATAGTGTAACAAACGGCAAAAACTTTTTCTGGCTCTATGTAGTGAATTCATGTTACAGTTATGTGTACTTGTACTAAAGGTTACAGCTTACAACAAGTCACATACAGACGTTCCTTTTACTGCTAATAATGATCGTTACCTAGAAATGTTTTGGAAATATGTGAGCT
Organism: Etheostoma spectabile; assembly: GCF_008692095.1. NCBI lineage: Eukaryota > Metazoa > Chordata > Actinopteri > Perciformes > Percidae > Etheostoma > Etheostoma spectabile. The sequence goes on along the minus strand of NW_022602612.1, from coordinate 2,831 downwards.
TTCATGTGCTTTTCCTATTCCAAAATAAGAGTGTGTGTGCAGGAGTGAAAGGTGCGTTGAGTCTTACCTTTGTGAGACTGTGTGCCTGCTTCAGGAGGTCTACTTTCCGTCTTTCTGCCTGCCTCACATGGAAGGAGTTGCTTTGACTCTGGATGACAAAAACTATCTCCCGCAGGTCTGGAGGAAAACAAAGGACAGATATGGGAGACAGCTCACAAACTGTGAAAAAAGGATCATGGCGATCAATGACCTTCTGAGAGAGGGACAAGGGACCACGGTTTAAATAACTGGCACACCCCAGACTGTGTTACTTAATAAAAGATTAGCAGCCAGAAGATTCTCCTCTGCGTATCACCCAAAAGGTTGACACAGCCCAGCTGTTCTTCTTGCTGAGCAACACGGCTCTTTGACAGTGAAACTCAGTAATAACACTGCATGTTGATGCCACTGTTAACAGGGAGCCACTTGTTAAATATGTCAGTTCAAAAACTGCAATACAGGCTACTTCAATGTAGGGCTACAAGATGAACTGGAGTTGCGATAATATTGCGATACTTTAAAAGGAGATGTTTTAATCGCAAAGGCTGTAATTACACTCTGGTCCTGTGATGCGCGAGAGTAAAGCAGTCTGCAGAGAAAGCATCAGTTTGGCATGCTACGCCGTGGCTTGACCTCAACAGAGCCTTACACTGCGGAAACTTTAGCGTGAAAAAGGTTAGTCAATTGAGTGGGACTGTTTTTAAAAAAAGGAAATGCAGCATCAGGTATTGTGCAAAAACTGCCTTGCTAACTACTCAGCACTAACACGTACAAAATAACGACATTAAAATCGCAATAATTCAAATTATTATTAAATTAGTTTCTAAAATCATTCAGCCCTTCTTCAATGCCGACAACATGTTTAGATGCAATCTTTGTCACTGACCCGGCTTGCTGCAGTTCCTCTTCATGTGAAATCCATTTACTGTACACGGCAGTAACAGTGACACAGCTCAATGAAGAATGACACTGGTGCACATAAAGCTTGTGGCTCTCACGACCAGTACAATCAAAACTAGACCAGAGGACGAGAGGGGGAGGGAATAAAAAAAAGAAAAGAAAATCTGTCATTTTGTCTTTGGCTTCGTACAATTACTTTGACAACTCCTAAATTCTGTAAGCTGTCCCTCACATCAACCTGAAGTCTGCAGCAGCTGGCTGAAATGACTGACAACAAAAAGGCTTTTCACAAGATTTAGAGCTGAGAGGTGGGAGCCAATATCCAGGTGTGAAGTAAGACAAACAGCAGAGGAGATGTCAGAGTGTTTCCGCTATGACAGGCAGCTCAGAAACCCGGGGGGTTGTGTATGCTTCCTTCTGAATTTGAGCTTAAACAAACTTCACAGGCATTGTGCCAAATAATTCCCACTTGCTTTAGACATTTTAATTAGCTACTTAAGTATGTGTACGGAATAGAGTCATAAGAGTATACAATGTCATAAATTAGGATTTCCAGAAGGTGTTTTTTTACATGAAGTGTTGCTAAATATGCTGACTAAGGGTATTTTAATGTTTCAAAACATAAATAAGTAGCAGCCACTGCTGACAGGTCTATAATAATCCCAGTGGAATAGTGTAAAAGCAATACAATGAAAAAGGGGAAGGGCGAGTGCTGACAATGGCAGGATTAGATGGATCGCCTCCTCCTCAATTACACTACTTGAACCGATTCCCACCCTGGACTCAGAATATTTAGCAGCGGGGTCAGGGGTAGACACTATGTCAAAGTGCAGCATCGGTGTCAGATCTTCTTAATTAAGTGTCGGTGGGTGTGTCGCTCCTATTGCTCAGCTCATAACAAAGATCCCATTGATCCTGGAGCCCTGAGAGAGAGGGAGGGGGATTTACTTGCTAAATCTCAGCATGTCCATCTCCCAACAGATCTAACCTCCGCCGAGAGCGAAGCTTAAGGAGCGAATATCTCTACACCACCTCTAAATGTCCTTCTGCTGAATTTGTTAAATGAAGGAGAGTGTGTGAACGTGTGTGTGCATCTGGTTTCACATAAAGCAGTGCATTTCAAAGCCCCAGGTGAGGTAACAGCCTCCCGATACTGCACAGTACAGCAATAACACCAGCTGCATGACACCACAGCAAAATCAGATAAGAAGTTGGCAATCCCTCATTGTGCAGATAATGCATACCCCCAATGCCCAAGAAAAAGAGAATGAGGGGTAAAAAAAAGAAACTAATTAAGACTGAATTCACTGGCCTCGTCTCCACACTAATGGGTTTCGATTAATCATCAAGCAACAGGGAGAAAAGGAAAAAAATCCTGTCATAATGTCCTTCTTCCTTCACCTCCATAACTCCTGTGTCCTTCTCCTATCAGGTAAAAATCACCTTTGTGCACTCCCTTGACACTCATGGCAGCCCATGCAAGATTACCATTGGGCAATCAATACGTCTACCTGTACTTAATTATAGGGCCAACACTGTTTGTGCCAAGGATGCCACAAAACACTTTTTACTGAATAGGTGAGATAGCATCACACAGCGTAGGATTGTGTGAGTTATTGACGGTGAGCTTTTGCTTTGGGATTGTTTGTTCTTCTTCAGTTTTTGGACCCAGCACAGCGCTGTGAAACTAGCGATAGACCAATTTTAACGTCCGGCCGATATATCGGCCAATATTTGCGTTTTTACGCGGCTTCTGCGTTGCCGAAGTTATTGCCCTGCATTATTTCCAGACAGGCGTCCACAGGCAGCTCTGTGTTGCTGGAGACGCTGCAGTTCACGTGCAGACCATGCACTGCCCCCCACCACTAACACCAGGCAGTTTTAAATTACAA
>NW_022602611.1:0-57245 GCF_008692095.1 Etheostoma spectabile | reverse complement strand
AGTGATGGTTTGGTAAATTGAAAAATAAACTCAATATTCAAATTTGTAATTCATTTTAAAACAAACATTTTTTCTGGACTGGAGATTAATAAAAATACAAAATCTGTAAATGGAAAAATGCATGGACAACACTTATATATGCAAACCAGGATCATAAAAAAGTCAAGCAAAGCAATTCATGAACTTCCACTACTATTACCAGTTCAAAGTTATGTGCCAACAATCTGACCTTGCTGCCAACTCACCAGGATCATTGGGAGAAAACGAAGGGACTTAATCTCATTGTAATAGGATATGACTATCCAGGGTCACCTTTGTGCCTTACAGACTGATCAATGAACTGCACACACCTGAAGCTCAAACTAATGAAGCCATCACGCATTTATCTGAAGAGAGGAAGAAAACAATTCAAGTCAGATGTTTGCATGAATGCAGGCACAATGTTCTAGTGTGCAATTCATGCACTTGAATGGCTGAGTGTTGCAGCAAAGTCTCTTAATCAAATAATTAACCTATTGATAAAAGCCATAGTAACACTATTTGCCATTAAATGTACAGAACATAATGAACCTAATATCCATTGTAATACAATGTTACATGGCCATACTTCTTGGATACACTTTTAATCTTGGCAAGGCCCCAAAGACCAAAAAAGCATAAGGTTATTTCATTCATGATAACAAATTCAGAAAACCTACTGAAGGATAATGCATTTTCTTTTTTAATCTGTAAACTCAAAGGGCCCATAGATAGATAGAGTATAAACACAGGGATTTAAATATATGACACCAGTTTGAAACCTGAATAGTAAATTGGGTCATATTAATATGCTCGGATAAGCTGTTGCAGCGGACATATTTCATTTCTGATTGGATGCAGGTGTCCCTTTGCAGTTTCTTATTTTTCTTATTTTATCCACACACACACACAAACACACACACACACCACACACACACCAATAGGCGTCCATATGTGTGCCAGCAGCTCACTACTGGGGTCCTAAGTAGAACAAAGCCATTATTAATGTCATTAGGTAGGCTACCATGTGCTTTTATGACTAAATATAGTCCTAGTTAACTATGACATATCGCATTTTGTATATATTTTTAACCAGAAAACTGTATTAGTTTTTGTATTATATGTATATATGGCGCGGTGGATAGACACATGCCTTAGGTGTGGAAGACCTGGGTTCAATTCCCACTGCTATACATCAACCAATATGTCCCTGAGCAAGGCACTAAACCCATAGTGCTCAAGAGGCATGCCGACTTGCTGGAATTCAAACCTATACCAAATTTCTTGTTCAGACACTCGTTTGAGAGAGGTGAAGACGTCAGTATTGGGTTGGTGTACGGCAGTATGTGTGTATATAACTTCTATTGGAATTTAATTTAGCTAGAACACAAACCTGTAGACTAAACTCAACTTTAAACACAATGTATATACGCACGCACGCACGCACACACACACTGGCAATTGTAAGTCACTTTAGCTAAGCTACATGCTATGCAATGTAGCCTAATGTAATGTAATATGCATTCCGCCAATAGACAGTTAAAGCACGATTCCGCCAGGAAACACAAGTCAGGTTGCTAGTTTCCGGCAGCCATCTTTGTTTCGGAAAACCTTGCTATTTGCACACGGGAGACGCTTTCTGACAGAATTGTAAACTTCATGCTAGATTTGTGTGCTGTAGCTATAACGATAATGTTTTTTCGTTTTAGTTTAACTATCAACGGTAATTAATCTTGAATTAATTTAATGTAATTAATTGAGACTAACACACTAACTTTATAAAGCTGGGCGTAGGGCATTGCAATGTAAACCACTGCTTATCTTCTGCTTGGCCAGGTAATACCAAGTGACCATGTTTCAAAGAAACACTCTGCTTCTCCCAACTGCCCGGTGGACAGCACGGGGAAACGGCCGACTTGCTAGCGGGGGCTCCTGCTCGGCTCCATCATCGCAGGCGTTGTGAGAGTGGAACCGCAGGCAGGGGGCGGCAACATGGCGGTGACAGCAGCACAGACACGGAGACGCGCATTATAGAGAGCGGCACTCTCACACGCACACAGCTTACACAGCGCAGGTCAGTCTGCTTGTAACCGGCTGTCACCGACAACACACCGGACTCTCTAGCCGTAACTCCAGAGAGTGGATATTAATGACACAGAGGGGAGAGAGAGATATAGTAATTTCTTGTTTGTTTTTGTTTGTCACGGCTTCGAGAGTGTTCCTCTCTTTCTTTTCTTTTCTTTATGTTTCCTGAGCAGTGATTGGATTTATTACAAGGAGAAAGCGTGTGACTAGCTTCTGAAGCCGCCCGTTTTTGGTGGAAATGACAAGCGAGAGACCGCGGTGACAATGCCGGGGTCGATGTCGCTCTCGGACCGACAAACTCCTCCAGGTCACAGGCAACACGCGGCTGCAGTCTCCGCTGCACCGGCGAGACAATGATGATGTCCGGTTCAGGTTCAGTGGTGCCCGGCTGGGATTATCAATCCATCGGTTCCAATCCGGAATATTAAAATGAAATTTGCAGTTGTCATCGGACTGATCAGGTCGGAGAGGTTAACAACCGGGATATTGTTGAAACGGGCTGAATTTGGTAAGTAGACGATTTTTCCCTCAAGACTATTGCTTTACCCTAATCAGGGAATGTTATTCAATGGCAACAACAATTGAATATAGTGTTGACATATGCTGAAATAAGTTTTTTTTTTACATCACGACTGTGCAAATGATTATTTAATTGTTTTCAGTAGCCTACTGATATAAGTGCCCCGGGAAATGTGAGAGGAAACCGCTTAGCCTACATCCAAAAGTCACACAGACAATGTGGGTTGAAGATGAGGGCATAGCCTACTAATACAAAGCCAGTTCTCAAGTTTCAGGTTAAACAAACTTCCAGTTTTTGCTTGTAAAGGGGGCACAGTGGTGGGATGATGTCAGTGAAGGTAGAGTGCATACCTGTGGGATTAAAGTGCAGTGTGAGTGCTTTATAACCTGCTGGTGCACACTTTATTTCAAACGGTATTTATGTAAAATGCAGGGATGTAAGTGAGCAGAGGCGGGGGACATCTGCTGCTGCTGGTGTTTGTGGGAGAAGTCAGGGGGGCTGGAGCTAAGGGCCCCCATTACATGCCAGGGACTATATCCGAGGGTGTCTTCTGGGAGTCCAGAATTACTAGCATTTAAGATTCAAGGAGTGGTCAGGGTTTGGAGATAATTTGGATCCTCAGCAGCGTGGTTGATGGACCTGCTCCTAACTTAAGTATTTGTGAAAATGTAATGGTCATTGTCCTCTACGCAGATTGATACATACTGATCTAGGAGAGGTATTTTGTGTACAGCTTTCATTCTCATTGTATGATTATTATTATTAGCCTGTCACTAAAGCTGCAGGGAAGTGAGTCATCAAAGTAATGATTGTCAGAGTAAGGTGACTGGGGATTTGAGCCGATGGTATGCTGGTACAGTTTCAACATGATATGAAGAGACTTTAGAGTCAGCCTTGACCATCTACAGGACGAGCACACCAGAGCCTGATTGCAATAGTTGGCCTCCGCTTTTTAGCACACTAGAGATTCATTACGACCTGTTCTCTGGCACAACACAAATCCACTTTGTGAAGCAAGACAAATTGTAGCCCTTGGCAGGTTCAGACATGAGAGTTAAAGTGCCATAGTCTCCGTCACATTGCCCCCTCAACCTTTTCCAGTACTATTTACACAGGAAATGTGCACACGGAATACCACACTGTAGTCTCTACACTGTTTTTCAAGACTTATTGTGCAGACGGTGCACCATCAATGAAATAATTTCTTCATTTGCTTCATTCTGTTGAGCCATTGAAGGCAGAGCATTGATGGCACAGCTGCCTTTTGCTCTCTGTACATTATTATATTTCAGAATAGTTCACTTTATCTAACATTTCTCAGTCATACAGACAGGTCCCACACTTTTGAATGACAGATTTAATTAGCGCTTTGCTGTGTTTGGCTAAGGCCTGCACGATTAATCGTTATAAAATTACAATCTTGATTTACCCTGTTCACGATTTAATTTTGAAATAACTTCAATTCTCATTTTATTTTAGGAGCCAACTGCATCACAAACGCTACTTCTGTCTTCCGTGAGTTTTAAACCTAGACTGTATAAAATAGGTCTTAAATGCTCTCCATTATCTTAATTGAAGCCTCTGTTTACAGAGAATTGTGGCAGAGAATCGTGATGTCAATTCTAAGCTAAAAAATCGTGATTCACATTTCCCCCCGAATTGTGCAGGCCTAGTTTGGCTATTTAAGATATCAGGTGAACTAGATTCTACTTGATGTGTTTGCAAACATAAATACAACCTCACTCCAAATTATGAATACAAATTAACTCCATTTAATGCAGCAATCTTGGGACCAAATGACATTCCATGGCATTTAGCTGACGCTTTTATCCAAAGCGATTTACAATTGCTGGATTGGATTTTCCAGACCAAAGGCATGTGTCATATCCACTGCGCCATCACCCCCCCTTTGTGGCATCACAAAGTCAGTGATAGAGAAAGACAGAGTGGCAACACTCCCAATTGTGTGGCACAAATAGGTTTTTATTCTTGTTGGGTGATATTATCGGTTACATTAGTGACAGATTATGCCTTTAAGAAAACATTCTTTTGCATTACAGACCAGTATTATACTACAGATATATTATCGGAAGTGGGTTCTCATTTTTAATTGTCCTTTATAATGTTTTCATAGTGAATTTTGTAGTGAAAGTCAACAATGCAATAACAGTGAAACTGTACTTGGGTATGTATTTTACATACCCAAGTACAGTTGTCATTTTATTTACAATTCAAGAACGTGACAGTGCGGCGTGTGTTTGGAACTATACAGGCTTACATGAACCATGTGACCACCGCTAGCAAGATCAAGGTTGTCGCAACTCTCTCTCTCTCTCTCTCTCTCCTCTCTCATCTCTCTCTCTCTCTCTCTCTCTCTCTCTCTCTCTCTCTCTGGCTCTGGATAATACTAGCCAGGGATGAGGGTGCAGGAAGTTGCCATGCAAACAACCCTCCTGTCTGTAAGCTGCCATGACTACATGCTTTTCTATGCTTATAAGTCCAGGTTAATTTTGAAGTTCGGAGAGGGACTGAAGATCCAGAAGGATTCGTAACTGAATCTCATGGGGTCCAATTTGTGGAGTAATGAAAATATAATGTTTTTCTCCTCCTCCAAGGAGCATCTTGGGAGAAAAATGTAGTTAGAGGTTCATACCAGCATCCTCTATAATGAAAAGGGACTTATTTTATTTTTTATTTATTTTTTTGTTTGTTTTTTATCTAGCTGCCGTTCCAGTCGAACTGCCTGCCAAAACCCTCCTTAGATGTCTGAGATGTGTTGATTTAGGAAATAGGCCCGGCCACCAGAAAAATAAATCTTAGTTGAACTAAACACAAAACAGCTTCAGAGGAAAAAAGCAGCTGTACGTACATACTTCACTCTGTACCCGAGTACTCCAATCAAAATGACATTACCTAATTCATGTACTGCAACATTCCTGTTCAGGGTCATGGGATCTGGCTTGCCAAGCACATTACGAGTAGAAGTCAAAATATTGTACAATTTGTCTGTTTATTTACGGTTTGACAGGCTGGCAACCAGTTACATGCACATGTGACAAAAATCCCAATAGTATAAACATTAAAACACATTTTACTTTAATAGTATAATCTCAACAGAGTACTGTGCCCTTTTTGCCTTGATATAGCCCGCAGGTTGTCAGCAACAATAGACCTACTTGGTACTAGAGCCCGACCGATAAAGGATTTTTAAGGCGTAATGCGTAACAAAACCTAAACAGATTTCCCTAACATTAGTTATTTGTAGTTATTTATAAGTTTTCACTAAAATAATATGATAATAATTTGTTTTCTTGTCACAGTGAAACAGAGGAACATCAACATATATTAAAGTTCAGATAAATAAAATGTATACAAATACAAACTTTAAATATTAAATTTAAAGTCCTTTGAACAAAAACACAATAACAACAAAAAATAATCAGTGTTGCCAACAGGGACGTTGTAGAGCGCCCTCTGGTGGACAAACTATGCAACACCAACACTCATAACATGGTTTACCGTCCGTTTTTATTTTATTTTTTAAAATATTAATTTATCAGAATCCATTGTTTGTCATTATAAATGATTCTGATGAATGAATATTTAAATTTGTATCGGCCATTATTAATGTCGATACCAATAGATCAGGAAATGCCTAATATTGGCCTGCTCATATATCAGTCGGGCTCTACTTGGTACTTAGTTTAGTTTTATAATTAGGTCAAAATAGTGTCCCTAAGGTGTGAAACACTATGTACTATGTACATAAGGTTATGCTGCACTTTACCTCTGACCATTATTAGGTCATCCACCTTCTCAAAATTTAGCACAAGCAGGACGAGCTTGCTTGTTGCTTGTTGTTGCTGACAGTAAAGTTGGAAACAGGTTAGATTTGTCTCATGCTCAGGTGTGCAATTCACAGTATTCAACCCCCCTTTGCAACCTGTCATCTGACTCACTGACTTTTTCCAAGATGCGTAAAGTAAGAGTGGGTTTTTCTACTTTGCTAATTGTCACTTGGTGTGACTCGTTCAATGAATTTCTCTGACAGAGGAAGCGAAAATTGCATTAGTCAACAGCCTGCATCATCATGATCAAAGTCATGTATGATCTGATGGATAATGGAGAGTACTGTTAAAAGAGAACATTTTGAAAAGTGTGAAATTAGGAAAAAGCTCTCACAGCATCTTTCATCTTAATCCTGACGTGGGAGTTCTCATGTGCTGGCAACACCTGGTTGATGTTAACAAAAAAGCATGATATGCCTTGTACCTTGAGTATCATGTCAGGTCAGAGTTGTTACCGAGTTTATTTTCCTGAAAGTGATACTTAGAGTGGCAGTGTTGTGATCCACTTTAATTTAATACCAGTTGCATGGATTGGTGTTTATAATGTTTTAAAGGTGGAAAAAAAGTATCAAAGCGAAATGTGTTGAGCCACTGCTGCCGTCAACATAATCCACGTAGCCACTTCCCATTTGGATGATCATGCTCTACATCTTCATATTTTACCCGACTTTAAAAATATTGCAAAATACAGTTTGTTTGTAGCTCCTGCGGTTAGCTGGTTATGTTTGTAGGTTGCAACTACAGTTGAATATGCGTCCCTCAGGGGATTGCGTATGAAAAGCTTATGCAACTTTTGACAGATTTATGAGGAAAATATGAGTTTGGATACTACTGAGCGGGAACAGGAGTGGAGTGATACATTTCTACATTATGGATGTTGGAAACACTTGCAGAGAGAGTCTATGTACAGTGGTGCTCAAAAGTTTCATACACATGCTTAAGTTGACTAAAAAGAGGAATAAAAAAATCATGTTTTGGAAATTTATTTTAATACCTAAATTAAAAAATGAGGTAAAATCAACCTTAAGGACACCATTTTCTTTGTGAATGAATAACGTATTGTAAATAAATAAATGTTCTTATTTAAAATACAGGGGTCATAAGTATACATACCCCTATGTTAAATTCCCATAGAGGCAGGCAGATTTTTATTATTAAAGGCCAGTTATTTCCTGGATTCAGGATATTATGCATCCTGATAAAGTTCCCTTGGCCTTTAGAATTAAAATAGCCCCACATCCCACATACTCTTCACCATGCTTAGAGATAGGCATGGATACTTCTATAAAATCATCTCTCAATGCAAATCAAACCAGGTATTAGTCTAACTGAAATAAAACCATGCCTATCTCTAAGCATGGTGAAGAGTATGTGAGGATGTGGGGCTATTTTAATTCTAAAGGCCAAGGGAACTTATCAGGATGCATAATATCCTGAATCCAGGAAATAACTGGCCTTTAATAATACAAATCTGCCTGCCTCTATGGGAATTTTAACATAGGGGTATGTATACTTATGACCCCTGTATTTTAAATAAGAACATTTATTTATTTACAATACGTTATTCATTCACAAAGAAAATTGGTGTCCTTAAAAGTTGGATTTTACCTCATTTTTTAATTTAGGTATTAAAATAAATTTCCAAAACATGATTTTTTTATTCCTCTTTTTAGTCAACTTAAGCATGTGTATGTAAACTTTTGAGCACCACTGTAGATGTAGTCAAGCTGACCAGAGCCAATTTTTTTTCCAATGCTTCACCTGGCTGGCTGGGGGCTGAAATCCTCTAGAGCCCGACCGATAAAGGATTTTTAAGGTCAATACCAATACAAATATTTGGTTATTTAAAAATCCGATGTATCTTCTGATATATATTTAAAAAAACAAAACAAATCCAGAAACGCATAACAATACATAAACAGAATTTCCTAACATTAGTTATTTGTTATTTATGAGTTCTCACTAAATAATATAATTTGTTTTATTGTCACAACAGAACCGAGTAACATCAACATGTATTAAAGTTCTGATAAATAAAATTTATAAAAAATACAAACTTAAGATATGAAACTTAAATTCCTTTGTACAAAACACAATTACAAAAAATAATCAGTGTTGCCAACAGGGACGTTGTAGAGCGCCCTCTGGTGGACTAACTATGCAACGCCAACACTCATAACATGGTTGACAGTCCATTTTTTTCTTATTTTTTAAATATTCATTTATCAGAATCATTTAATTGTCATTATAAATGATTCTGATTAATGAATATTTAAAAAAATATATATTATTTTTCATTATTATTTTTATAAATGGGGATACCGATAGATCGGGAAATGCCTAATATCGGTCGATAATACATACATAGATACAATGTTCTACTGCCAGGTGGATAACTCTCCCTCCTACGCTATTCCCTTCCCAGTGTGTCAGTGATTTTACGGGGGATTCTGTTACCGTCTCCGTCCTTTACAGTGGATGATTTATTGCTCTTTTGATATGACTTTAAAATTGGCTGCTCTGTCGAAAACACTGGGTCTGTACATGGCTAACGGGCCGCTTCGAGGGGACTCGTTTGGTAACTGCACACACAGATCTCCTTGTATCATATAATAGCATAGTAGAGAGATAAAGCACACGCATATTATTTTATGTCCCTACTCCTTTTGTTAAATATATGATCACAAATTAATTATTTTCATTAGCTTAATGGCATAACATATGCTGCTACAATAATGTCAGGAACAGTGATTACATTGGGCTGTGATTAGTAATCACAGCCCAATGTAATCACTGATTTCTAATCACCAAATAAAGAATGAAAAGCCCTAAGGTGAAACCCATTTTTCACAGACCTGTTGTTGTATCAAAAGCCTAATTAGTCCGGATGCTGGCTTTCTGTATCGGGGTCATGTGACTGGCGAGTTGGCATACCTGAACCATGTGCTCTCCATCCCACTTCCCTTACATTGCATCTCCAGCTCCTTCACTTGACTCCTTTCCTCACGTCTTAGTCTGTCCCACCGAGGAAGCACGAGAGAGACGCGAGGAAATCATGACAGAAGAGAAGAAACAAGGAAATGGGATTTTTAGACGGATGAGACGCCCTTTACTCTGAAGCGTATGGGCGGAGGTAGCGGCCCTTTCAGCTCCACGGCTGCTCTCGTGTATCCTCGCTTATGGCTCCTCGGGGCATAAGTAAGAGCTTTGAGATGTTCTTCAAGAAGGACGGACAGAACAACTTCCAGTTCAGCCGAGGAGCTATAGAATTAGGGAAGTAGAGCCCGACCGATAAAGGATTTTTAAGGCTGATATCAATTTAAATATTTGGTGATTTAAAAATCAAATATTCCGATATATCAGCCCATATAAAAAACAAATCCAGAAATGCATAACAAAACAAACTGATTTTTTTCAACATTAGTTATTTGTAGTTATTTATGAGTTCTCACTAAATGATATGGTAAGGCATAAAAATAAAATTGTTTTGCAACAGAACAGAAGAACATCAAAATATATTAACGTTCTGATAAGTAAAATGTATAAAAATACAAAACTTGTGGTGTGAAACTTGAAATTCTTTGAACAAAAACACCAAAAAAAGTCAGTTGCCAACATTGACGTTGTAGAGCGCCCTCTGGTGGACAAACGCCAACACTCATGGTTGAAGGGTGTTATGTCTGTTTTTATTTATTCTTTAAATATTCATTAATCAGCCATTATAAATGCCTACTATCGGTCTATAATATCGGCCCGCCGATATATCGGTCGGGCTCTAAAGGGAAATGAGGTGCATCTCTTGTGTCAGCAGGGTGCACTGGGTTTTAGCTTATTATCTGTTTTGAATAGGCCCCTCTGCCCCTAATAAACTCAAAGTACCTAGGAATCACTTACCTAGGAATTCTGTTTATGCATTACTAAATCGCTTTCCTGCAGAGGCATCTATTTTTTGGAGTGACACGTATGTACCGCACCAGCGTGTCCGGGAGTTGGTTGTGGTGGATGATGGGCATACAGAGCTGTGGTTAGGTTTAGTGTCACTGCAGACTTTTTCTCTATGAAACCAAGACCATGATCTTGCTGCTAGTGACCAAACCTATCCATGAACAAGCTTTAATAATGCTGTACAGGAAGTGGTTATTATATTTTTGGATACGTTGTCGGATATAATTTAAATGATAAATTCAGTGTCACTGATATATTGACATTTTTTTCAAGCTAGCTGCTTATTCAAGAAGTAATCCTGTTGACATGTTTGAAGTTAGTTGCATTTAATTAGTCAGGGTTGCTTGGAATCCTCTTAGATGGTAAACTTTGTTTCTATATTATTGTGGAATATGCGTGGAGTAGACCTGCACGATTAATCGTTGTAAAAGTGCAATCTCGATTCACCCTGTTCACGATTTCATTTTTAAAAACGTTTTTTTTTTAAAATGACTTTGGTTTCTCATTTAATTTTACAAGCCGACTGCATCCCTACTTTCTTCTGAGAGCTTTGAACGGACGGTCTGTAATAGGTCTTAAAGCGCTGCAATGCTCTCCATTCTCTTCATTGGAGCGTCTATGTTTACAGGCTTGTGGTGGTGCGCAATGTGCTATAGGTGCCAAAAAAATCAGTTTGGTACTGCCAATTTATCTTGTTTTATCATGGTTCATGTGTGCAATAAACATTACACTTTGTGAGGAAAAAAAATTGTGGCAGAGAATCTGGAAATCAATTCTAAGCAAAAAAATTGTTGATTCATATTTTTCCCCGAATTGTGCCGGCCTAGCATTGAGATATGGATGTTTTAAAGCCAGTACATTTTACACGTAGTTTGGGGTTCTTTGGGAGAGGAATTTTTGAAACCCTCTGTTCTCCAGATTTGATGATTAAATTCTGACTTAATTCAGTCCGCTAGTCGTGGAGTTTCAATTGTCTACTTGTGGATATACTGTTCATAGTCCAAATGCTTTTAGCTGGATTGAGGGCTCTGATTTGCTAATAAGTGCTGTGACTGCAGAGTTGGCCTACCTGAACCGCATGTGACTGCTCTCCAGACTTGGTGTCAGCACATTTTGCTCTAACCAGGACTTTGCCACTCAGTCAGTCACGACCAGTTTTTAGTTTTTCAAGTCTTCATGACAAGGTATGGCCATGAGAAATTTGGTAATCATTGATCGTTGTTTAGGTACATTAAACCATGTTAAGAGTTTTCTTGTTAAGCATTTCATAATGTCCCGACAGCCAACGCATCAGCACAGCGCTTGTGTCTGGGCCTGCCCTGTGGGGACAGAGGTTTTTGTGGATTTCTTGGCATCTGTCGCTCAAGAATGATGTTATGAACTTTATTTTTGTTTTTAACTAAATTGAGCTTGATGTTTTCAAAAAAAGTGGTGGGTACAAAATGCCTCATAACAAATCTGATAGGTACGCATACCCACTGTCTCCACCATCCCCATCGAATTCAACGCCTATGACACTTATGTACCAGACTAGAGTGTTAAGTTTGGAAATTTTGTTGAAAACAAACAAAATGTGTCATCAGATATAAGAGGAGAGCTGCAAAGATTAATCGATCAGTTGTCAACTTTTTGAATGAATCACCAACTATTTTTATAATCGATTAGTCGGTTTGAGTCATTTTTTAAGACAAAAGTAAAACATTCCAGCTTCTGAAATGCCTCTGACTACAAAGAACATTTATACAAAGCCATTAATCTACAGACAGATTGCTTACTCACTTCTAAGAGACTCAATTTAAATCTTCTCTCTGTATTCTATTACAATTGTACATATTTAAAAAATAATCGGTGGCATTATGATGCAGTAGTTAGCTGTCAGCTCAGAACTAGAACTGTCCCGTCTGCTAGGCGTTTGTGCAGTTTACAATTTTTTTTGTGTGGATATACTGTCCATTGTCCTCAAGACATACTGTTAGCTGGATTGAGGGCTCTAAATTGCTAATAGGTAAGAATGTGAGAGTGAGTAACTCCCTGTCTGTCTGAGTCAGCCTCAGAGATGGACTGGCACTCTGCCCAGAGAGTTTTGTCCTGTGCTAACTGAATTGTAGGATAAGCTCCAGCACCCTGTAAATAAAAATAAGCCCAACAATAATTAAAGAACATGTATTTGGGACCAGGATGCACTACCGGGCATATACGCTGCTCAACAGTAATGGGAATTTTCTGCTTGCATTGTTGCATCAGAAAAACGATATGCCAACAGTATGTTTTGGTCATATGCTTCAGGTGAGCTGTATACAGTGCAGTCCCAAAGAAGATTTTCCTCATTTGGCCAAACTGCTCCTCTTATGTTATTGTTGCCTATGCATACTGAATGTCATGTTGCTTGCCTCCCTCCAAATAAAGTTGCTTAGAGCTTCACAGAACGCTGCTGGAGGTTGTCCACTGACTTGCAGCAGTCCTCTAGAGGCATTCAAATCAGTGTAATTTCATTAGGCTTGATTCAAATTATAGATCTACTATCACACCATCAGAAGCAGAAAACCTAAGGGAAAACAATGAATAAGCATCATGCTATAACCTACAGTACAGTATTACCATTCTTCCTCTTGGTTCCAAAATGTGACTAAATGAGTGTCATATAACACGCGCTTGGTCGTCTCCTTTAGCGTCATATAACACGCGATTGGTCGTCTCCTTTAGCATCATGTAAGACACGATTGGTCTTCTCCTTTAGCGTCATATAACACGCTTGGTCATCTCCTTCAGCGTCATATAACATGCGCTTGTTCGTCTCCTTTAGGGTTGTGTAACACGCAATTGGTTGTCTCCTTTAGTGTCATATAACACGTAACTGGTTGTCTGCTTTAGCGTCACTTAACACGTGATTGGTCGTCTCCTTTAGCGTCATATAACACGCTTGTTTGTCTCTTTTAGCGTCATATAACACGCTTGGTCATCTCCTTCAGCGTCATATAACATGCGCTTGTTCGTCTCCTTTAGCGTTGTGTAACACGCAATTGGGTTGTCTCCTTTAGTGTCATATAACACGTAACTGGTTGTCTGCTTTAGCGTCACTTAACACGTGATTGGTCGTCTCCTTTAGCGTCATATAACACGCTTGTTTGTCTCCTTTAGCATCATGACACACACTTGGTCGGGACTATTTTTGACTCTTTTGGGTTAACCAAAAGCTCGTGGGCGGGCTTACGGTTCCCTGACACACGGAAATATTGGGACGGTTAAGGACCACGCGGGACACGAACCCCGCTCTCCTGGGTGAAAGATCCATCCGCCCCTTGACCAACCTCCCTACGGTTCCCCCTTACATACTACTCGTTAAACCCCGTCTAGATGCTGCTCTCCCCGGTACCTTCTCCACACACGCTGAAAGGGGCCTTATTCGTTGCATCAGACGCTGAAAGCCACTGTCCTGTGAGCGAGAACGGGTTGTCTAGCCCCCATTGGCATGTAAAATGAAGGAGGGAGACGAGAATGCGCTGCACATTACTTACAGTGAGGAAAATAAGTATTTGAACACCCTGCTATTTTTTAAGTTCTCCCACTTAGAAATCATGGAGGGGTCTGAAATTGTCATCGTAGGTGCATGTCCACTGTGAGAGACGTAATCTATTAAAAAAAATCCAGAAATCACAATGAATGAATTTTTAGCTATTTACAGTGCAGTTGCCCTGTCCCATGTGCAGAAAAACACCCCCAAAGCATGATGCTACCCCCCCATGCTTCCCAGTAGGGATGGTGTTCTCATCATTCTTCTTCCTCCAAACACAGTTAGTGGAATTATGACCAAAAAGTTCTATTTTGGTCTCATCTGACCACATGACTTTCTCCCATGACTCCTCTGGATCATCCAAATGGTCGTGGCAAACTTAAGACGGGCCTTGACATGTGCTGGTTTAAGCAGGGGAACCTTCCGTGTCATGCATGATTTCAAACCATGACGTCTTAATGTATAACCAACAGTAACCTTGGAAACGGTGGTCCCAGCTCTTTTCAGGTCATTGACCAGCTCCTCCGTGTAGTTGTGGGCCGATTTCTCACCTTTCTTAGGATCATTGAGACCCCACGAGGTGAGATCTTGCATGGAGCCCCAGTCCGAGGAAGATTGACAGTCATGTTTAGCTTCTTCCATTTTCTAATGATTGCTCCAACAGTGGACCTTTTTTCCCCAAGCTGCTTGGCAATTTCCCCGTAGCCCTTTCCAGCCTTGTGGAGGTGTACAATTTTGTCTCTAGTGTCTTTGGACAGCTCTTTGGTCTTGGCCATGTTAGTAGTTGGATTCTTACTGATTGTATAGGGTGAACAGGTGTCTTTATTCAGCTAACAACCTCAAACAGGTGCATCTAATTTAGGATAATAAATGGAGTGGAGGGGGACATTTGAAGGCAGACTAACAGGTCTTTGAGGGTCAGAATTGTAGCTGATAGACAGGTGTTCAAATACTTTTGCAGCTGTATCATACAAATAAGTACCGTAAATTCCGTACTATAAGCCGCTACTTTTTTCCCACACTTTAGACACTGCGGCCTGTACTACGACGCGGCTAATGCATGTATTTTTTTTTTTTCACATCCCGCCAAAAGCTTTTTGCCTCGTAACAGTAGACCAATAAATTGAGGAGTAGTTTACAGAGGTCCAATGAAATTTTGTGATAAATCAAGCGCACTTTCACAATTACATTATTGTAAATCAGTCATTTGTAGACTCACCCTCATCAACATGGAAAACGCTCGAAGAAAAGCATATGATGCAGCTTTTAAGTTAAAGGCGATCAATCTGGCCGTTGAAGAGGGTAATCGAGCTGCTGCACGTAATCTTGGCATAAATGAATCGATGGTGAGGCGGTGGAGACGCCAGCGTGAAGAACTGAGTCAGTGCAAAAAGACGACAAAAGCTTTCAGAGGTAATCATAGCAGATGGCCCGAACTTGAAAACGTTCTTGAAGACTGGGTTAGCACGCAGAGAGCGGGCGGCCGCGGTATTTCCACAGTGCAAATCAGACTGAAGGCTAAAGCCATCGCCACCGAAATGAAAATCGAAGATTTTAGAGGTGGGCCATCGTTGTGTTTTAGATTTATGAGAAGAAAAGGCCTGTCCGTCAGGGCACGCACAACTTTGTGTCAGCAGCTCCCTCCCGACTACGAGGAAAAACTTGCTAACTTCCGCACATTCACTCAAACCAAGATAGCGGAGAATTCCATCGGGCCAGATGAGATCATAAATATGGATGAAGTACCTTTGACGTTCGACCTGCCTCTCACTCGGACTGTTAATAAAAGAGGTGACTCGTCCATCACACTGAAAACCAGTGGACATGAGAGAACGCATTTTACTTGTGTTCTGAGCTGTACAGCATCCGGACTAAAACTTCCACCGATGGTGATTTTTAAGCGGCTGACAATGCCAAAGGAAAAATTACCAAGAGAAATCGTGGTGAAAGTCAATAAGAAGGTTGGATGATGGAGAGCCTAATGAAGGATTGGCTGAGAGAGTGCTACGCAAAGCGACCAGGGGGATTCTTTCGCAGAAAAAAAGCAATGCTCGTTATGGACAGCATGAGGGCCCATATCACAGATTCAGTGAAAGCTGCCATCAAGAGTACAAACTCAATTCCAGCTGTGATTCCTGGGGGTACCACTAAGTATTTGCAGCCACTGGACATCAGCGTGAACCGGGCATTTAAAGTGGCACTGCGCGTTGAGTGGGAGGATTGGATGACGAGCGGAGAGAAATCCTTTACCAAAACAGGCCGCATGCGAAGAGCATCTTTAACTCAAGTCTGCCAGTGGATCCTAAATGCGTGGAGCTGTGTCAAAACATCCACCATCACCAACGGGTTCTTTTTCTAACTTCGTTCGGTGTTTCACTATGGGAATCGCCTCGGCGTGACCAACTATGGAAGCTCCAATGACACCACGTCTGTCCGTGACAGACAGGTCGAACTGTGCTGGGGCCACGCCCCCTCATATAATCACAGTCGACCGGCTCCTTACAAATCATTCTCGCTTTCTTCCCGTGAAGAAACTATACTAAGCTCCCTCAGCGCTTCTGGGCTAGTTTGGTTGGTTATCTGCTAAACAGTTCACAGACGGACCGTTAAGGACCACGTCGCCGAACGCAGTTTCCCGACCCAGTCTGGATTTGCTGAGTAAGTACTTCGATTGAAGTTTTCACCTGTAATTACACAGTTAAAGCAGTGTCCGCGTCACGGCGAACTGTCTTTTTCTGCCAGCTAGTCGGTATTCGCTTATCGGCTACTAGCGGTGTAACTCTTATACCCTTTGGCTAACGCGTTACGGCGAGCCCCCTGAGTGTTTGGTTAACGTTTACTTGGTAACCGAACCGTGTACCGGGAGTGAGCTAACGTGTTACGACGGGCTAACTCTTCCGGTATAAGGTTAAAGTTAGCGCGGGCTAAACCCCGGTTGTTACTTTATCCAACAGGCTAACGTGTTACGACGCGCCTGTAAGGGCTGTATATTTACGCCGTCTTTTCTTCCTTTCCAGTATGTCCTCAGCAGCGGCCCCCACCAAAGGGCCGGAGCCGAAGGCGAGTGAGGCTGTATCCCGCCCGTGCCCCGCGTCATGCGGGGCATCCATATCGGGCAGGGACCCTCACCCGATGTGCATAGCCTGCATGGGCGCTAAACACGCTCAGTCGGCGCTGGCTGACCCCCAGTCGTGCGCCCACTGTGCGGCTATGTCGGAGAAAATTCTGGAAAGACGGCTGAGAGTGGCAGTGGCTAACAGTCAGGACCCATGTCTGTCGGGAGCCACCCCTAAGGCCACAAGCAGCACCCATCTGCCGCGAGCTACAGCTAGCTGGGCGGACATGATGGACGAGGAATCCCCGGTCATGCCTCCACTTTTCGAGGACCTCCTCGAAGTGGGCCCGGGCGGTGAGGACTCGGATGGTGATGCAATCTCCGATCTCCTCGTCATGGATGGAATGGAGGAAGAGGAGGAAGACTCCACATTCCCCATTCCCCAATCAAGGCCCCCTAGTGCATCCGATACTGCTCCCCCAGTGGACAGTAACTTGTACGAGGTCTGTAAACGGGCAGCGGCTAAATTGGGAATACAATGGCCGGCAGCCCAGGACCCCGAGGGGGCGGTGAGAGACCTGTATGATGGCAAGAGGCTCCCACCAGCCCAGCCACCGGCAAAGCAGCTTCTGCCGGCTGTGCCTGCCTGTATGAAGGAGATGAGCCGGTTCTGGTCCAGCCCTTTTAAGAGTAGGCTCCCAACCAAGGGCTGCTCTAAGCTGGAGATCTTCGGGATGGGTGAACTGGGGCTGGCCGAACCCCCAGCGGTGGAGCCTTCAGTGGCTCACCACCTCCACCCAAACCGCCGCTCTCTCTCAGCCTCCCACAGCATTCCTCTGCCTAACAAGACAGAGCGGCTCACCGCCTCTATGTTTCAAAGGATGTACAGTTATGCAGCGCAGTCAGTCTGCTCCCTAAATGCAATGACACTGCTGGCTGCATACCAGGCGGAAATCTTGGAGGACATGGGCCGCCAGCTGGACTCAGGAGCACCTAACCCGGTTCTCTGGGACGAAATCTGTGTGGTGAACGACCTGGTGCTGCGCTCCTCACGGGGTGCAGTGCAGGGCTGCGGCCGTGTGATGGGGCTCGCAGTTGCAGGTGAGAGGGCCTTATGGCTGAACCTGTCAGGCCTGAGTGACACACAGAAGGCGGGAGTCATGGACGCAACATATGACCCCACCAAAGGTCTATTTGGCCCAGCTCTGGAGAAGATGAGAGAGGCCAGCACCCTCAGAAAACAGGAGGGTGAAGCCTTCGACCTCTGCCTGCCCCGGAGGCACACACCCCGTCCCCAGCAGGGACAGAGAGCTAGCTTTGCTGCGCCGACAGCAAAAGTAGCGCGCAGCGCTACAAGGCCACAGAGGCAGGCCACTGGTCCACAGACTAGCCAGCAGTCTCGGCCAGACAATTCCAAGCCATGGGGGAAACACTCCTTTGCGGCTGTAGCAGCAAAGAACCGCCACTCCCATCCCGGAGAAGGGAAAAAGAAGCGGCCATCCTAACCCCCCCAGCTTCTCCCTCCACCCCTCCTACAAAGAGGAGGAAGGTTGGAGAGGTGGAGCAAAGCCCCGAGGTTTGTGGTTCAGGGGCCCTGGTGTTACACAGTTCTCCAGGGGACCCCTCTCAGTTTCTCTTCCTCCTCAGCCAAGAGGAGGAGAGTCAGGGGCAGAAAGTGTTAGAGTGTCACCAAGCACTTTTACCATGTTCGAAAGGGAAACAAATAAAGCATGCACTTTCGCATCCAGGTGTAAAGCCAAGGGCGAAATGCTTCCCCCAAAACAAAATAAAAATAACACCCATGACAGACCTGAGCCATCAGGTCCCTGCAGGGGGAGCTCTCGCTCCTCCCAGGGGAGATCGCTCTCTCCTGGCCAGGGAGGTGACGTCACTGCAATGCGACTACAAAGGTCCTCTCTCTGTCCGAGCGGACAGATGGCGCGCATGCGCAGTTCACTCATGGGTTCTATCCACTGTTTGTCAGGGTTACAGACTGCAGTTTGCTATGAAACCACCCAGATTCAACGGTGTGTTAGTTTCTATGGCAAACGGGGATGCGGCACAAGTCCTACAGGACGAGATAAAATCCCTATTAAACAAACAAGCGATCAGAGCTGTGCCGAGCGGGGAAACGCATCAGGGGTTTTACTCCCGCTATTTCCTCATTCCCAAGAAAGGGAGCTCGTTGCTTCGCCCGATTTTGGATCTCCGTGTGTTAAACAGACATCTACGAAAATACACATTCAGGATGTTAACACACAAAGTGCTCTGTCGTTCAATCCGCCCGGGGGATTGGTTTGTAACGATAGATCTTTCAGATGCATATTTCCACGTCGCCATTTATCCTGCACACAGGAAATTTCTCAGGTTTGCGTATCAGGGCAGAGCCTACGAATACCAAGCCATCCCATTCGGGCTGTCATTAGCACCGAGGGTGTTCACCAGGTGTGTGGAGGCGGCGCTGTCTCCGTTGAGGAACAGCGGTATCAGAATATTTTCGTACATAGACGACTATCTGGTCTGCTCCCACTCTCGGGAGCAGGCTGTCAGAGATTCCACTACGGTGATAACTCATCTCAGGGATCTGGGGTTCAACATAAACTGGGCGAAGAGCCGAGTGGAACCCGCGCAATGTACGGAGTATTTGGGTCTCAAAATAAACTCCCTCTCTTATCGCGTCACGCTATCGGAGGGGAGACTAGCGTCTCTGGGGCACTGCCTCTCCCTTTTCCGGCTGAGCAAAGCCGTGCCATTCAGATTATGCCTGCGCCTGCTCGGCCTGATGGTGTCAGCAGTGTCTGTGGTACACTTGGGGCTGCTAATGATGAGAGATTTTCAGCGTTGGGTGGCAGCATTACGCATGTGCCCACGCAGTCACCTCAACCGGAGGGTGAAAATAACGCTAGCGTGCATAGCAGCCCTTCACCCGTGGAGAGACACGGTGACTCTCGCGTCGGGGGTCCCGCTTGGGGCGGTGTCATCCAGGGTAACCATGACAACGGACGCGTCCCTGTCAGGATGGGGAGCGACGTTGTTGGGGAGAACAGTGAATGGCACATGGAGCCGGAGATTAGCCCAGGCTCACATAAATGTCTTGGAGCTTATGGCAGTGTTTCTGGCTCTGAAACATTTCCTGCACTTTCTCCAAGGTCGTCATGTTTTAGTGAAAACAGACAATTCCACAGTGGTCGCATACATCAACCGCCAAGGCGGCACTCGCTCACTGCAGCTACACATGTTAGCTCGCAGGGTGATTTTGTGGAGCAGTGTGAGACTGCTGTCTCTCCGAGCAACACACGTGCCGGGCGTTTTAAACAGAGGTGCAGATCTCCTGTCACGGGGGAATCCTCTGTACGGAGAGTGGACTCTCCACCCACAAGTGGTGGAACAAGTCTGGCGGAGATACGGCCGGGCAGCCGTAGATCTCTTCGCCTCGCAGGAAAACACACAGTGTCCAATGTTCTTCTCTCTGTCAGACGTAAATGCACCGCTGGGTGTGGACGCCCTAGCTCACCCGTGGCCAAACGTGCTGCTCTATGCATTTCCCCCCTCAGTCTCATCTCTCCCACTCTGGCGAGGGTGAGAGGGCAGGGCCTATCGCTAATCCTGATAGCGCCGCGGTGGCCATCCAAGCACTGGTTGGCGGAGATAATACAGCTCCTGGTGGGAGAGCCATGGCCTCTCCCCATACGCAGAGACCTCCTCTCCCAAGCGGGGGGGAAATTTACCACCCCCACCCGGACCGCGTAGCGCTCTGGGCTTGGCCCGTGAGAGGTGGAACCTGAATGCGTCAGGCCTGCCAGAGCAGGTCATTGACACCATTCAGAGCGCAAGGGCCGCGTCCACCCGCTCTCTTTATAGCGGAAAGTGGCGGTTTTTGAGGAGTGGTGTGAACGTAGGGATACAATCCCTTTTCAGTGTTCTGTGGTGGACCTGCTGTGTTTCCTACAGTACCTGATGGATGAAGGAAGAGCTTTCTCCACAATTAAGGTGTACTTGGCTGCTGTCTCAGCCTGCCACGTGGGTTTTGGGGATAAGCCCGCGGGGCAACATCCCTTGGTTTGTCGTTTCATGAAAGGGGCACGTCGCAAGCTCCCAGTTTCCAGGCCCCTGGTTCCTCTATGGGACTTATCGGTCGTGTTGGACGCCCTCTCTCATCACCCATTTGAGCCTATGGAGGCGGTGGGGATGAAGTTTGTCTCTCTTAAAACAGCTTTGCTCTTGGCTTTAACCACTGCAAAGCGAGTGGGTGATTTACAGGCTTTGTCTGTTCAGCAAACCTGTCTCCAGTTTGCCCCAGGGCTCTCTAGAGTCTGTTTGCGGCCCAACCCAGCATTTGTGCCTAAAGTGGTGGAGTCAGCCTACAGGTGCCCCTCAGTGGAGCTCCGGGCTTTCCACCCGCCTCCGTTCTGCTCGGAAGAGGAGAGAAGGCTTCACATGTTGTGCCCTGTCCGGGCCCTGCACATGTATGTGAGTCGGACAGCTGTGTTCAGAAAAGCTGATCAGCTGTTCGTGTCCTGGGCTACGCCCCACAAGGGTAAGCCGTTGTCCCGCCAGAGGCTGTCCCACTGGATTGTGGAGGCCATATCATTGGCCTATGAGTGTAAAGGTTTGCAGGCCCCGCGGGGTCTGAGAGCTCATTCAACGAGAGGCATGGCCACTTCATGGGCCCTTTTCAGGGGTGTTTCAGTGGCAGAAATTTGTGCGGCAGCAAGCTGGGCTACGCCTCACACTTTTGTGAGGTTCTACAGGCTCGATGTTTCTGGACCGTCCCTGGCACAGGCTGTGCTGGAGGTGACGGCGCCCGGGTTGGTGTGAGTCTCTGTTCGATGTTATTGGGCTTCGGGAGATTCAGGCAATCCGGGAGTGGTCTATATCTCCCATAGTGAAACACCGAACGAAGTTAGAAAAAGAACTTTAGGTTACTTAACGTAACCCCGGTTCTTTGATAACAGAGTGAGGTGTTTCACCAACATGTCCCTCCTTGCAGAGACACGGAAAGAAACCTATCTGGAATGATTTGTAAGGAGCCGGTCGACTGTGATTATATGAGGGGGCGTGGCCCCAGCACAGTTCGACCTGTCTGTCACGGACAGACGTGGTGTCATTGGAGCTTCCATAGTTGGTCACGCCGAGGCGATTCCCATAGTGAAACACCTCACTCTGTTATCAAAGAACCGGGGTTACGTTAAGTAACCTAAAGTTTCGAAAGGCTGGACTGCTGCGTGATGAAGAGGACCGCGTGCGCTCAAGTGAGAGCGACGACGAAGAGACTGAAGTGAGTGACGAGATCCTGAGGCTGTTCACTTTGGACACTGAAGAAGAGGACTTTGATGGTTTTAGTGCACAGGAGGAAGATCAAGACGGCGATTAATGACTTTTCCTGGTAGGCTGCAGTGTGTACACCGGTATATATTTTTTTACCAGTCGTTAGGAGATATTGGAATGTTGTTCGTGCACTGTTCAGTAAAAAAGCATACACAAATAACGTTGTGTATTACCGGTACGTACAGTAGGCCTACGCATAATTAAAATTAGGCACTGTTCGGAAAAAAAGCATTCACAATATGTATTTGTTACCATACAGATTAAATTAAAGTTAAAAAATCCTCACGTGTAATATCTTTGTGTGAATATCTCGTATTAACACGTGGGCCACCTGCGGCTTAAAAGCCAGTGCGGCCTGTACAAGTACAAAATTGATTTTCTTTCTAAAATTAGAGCGTGCGGCTTTTAATCAGGTGCGCGTTGTAGTCCGGAATTTACGGTAGTTAAAAAAATCATACATTGTAATTTCTGGATTTTTTTTTTTTTAGATTATGTCTCTCACAGTAGACATGCACCTACGATGACAATTTCAGACCCCTCCATAATTTATAAGTGGGAGAACTTGCAAAATAGCAGGGTGTTCAAATACTTATTTTCCTCACTGTATATATGTATATATATATATATATATATATATATATATATATATATATGTATATGTAAATGTTTATGTATGTATGTATGTATGTATGTGTGTGTGTGTGTGTATATATAATATATATATATATATAAGTGTATGTTGTTTTCTTCTGCTTTGTTTGATAAGTTTGCTCTTTGGTACCTCCTGCTTCTTGTCAGACCCTGGTAGATGGTTCTGAGACAAAACCTCTGATTTTCTCTGTTTGATGTTCTCTTCATCTCTGTTATCAGTTGTTTTATCCAGATATTTTAACAGGTAAAAAACAGCAGGCATCTTTCACATTCCTTGTGTTTGTACAGTGTGGACTCCAGTCTGGTAGCAATAGAAGAGTTGGGGAACTCTCTTCATATCAATCACGGATAAATTGTCTTGTTTAGCCGACGGCTTAAGGGAAGACTTTCCTGTGAAGTTTGTTTTTGTTCTTAGAAGCCATCAAAATTCATGTACCACATTGAAAGAGTTTGCCAAGCTGCCAATTTACCAAGATGTTTTTTCATTGTAGCAATTGAAAACTGTTTATTGGCAAACCATGTCATTGCACAAGGGACTAATTGAAAATAGAGTCAAAGCAGCCCCAAATTAATTAACTTTTGTTTCAAAGTGCTGAATGAAAATCAGTTAAACCATAGCAAAGCAAAACCTTTGTTGTCAAGGGACAATGCGTATATCTGGAAATGCATAATAGATGAAAGACTGTTTGGCCTAAGCTGCTTTCAGGTGTGGCTGGCCTTCACTGTAAGCATCCCGCTGTGGCACAGTTTGATCAATCTTGGATCAATATCACCTCTAGGCACTGGTACAGTTTTTCAAATGTCACAATGTCGCAATGTGTTTTTGTGACACTCTTGAAACCCATTGTGGAATGGGTCCTTGCCTTTTGTTTTGCTTTTTGCTGCAGACCCACTGAATTCATGCATAGGCTGTATGGCATGGCCTTGAGCCATTCTATATAATTGGGTCACACTTTATTTTCCTTTTGAGGACGTGTTCAAAAGTTTTTCTGAGAAGAACTTTTGAGAAAAGCTCAGTTGGTTGAGCGGGCGCACATCTAAGGAGGTTTATTCCTCGACACAGCGGCTGCGGGTTTCGACTCCGAGCTGCGGCTCTTTGCTGCATGTCATTCCCCCTCTCTCTCCCCTTTCATAGCTTCAGCTGTCCTGTGAAAATAAAGGCCTAAAAATGCCCAAAAGAATAACAAGTTAGCAGAGACATGACAAATGCTACTGATTTTTAAATCTGGTTCTAGGTTTGTTGGACATCATACCACCAAACAACCTTACTGAAATGTCCTCGAGCATGAATCTCTTTCCAGGTCCAGAAAGGCTCTTCTAGCTGTGTGCACTCAGACTGCCAGACAATTCAATTCAATTTCAATTCAATTTTATTTATAGTACCATTTCATAATCAGAGTTATCTCGAGACACTTGACAGATAGAGTAGGTCTAGAACACACTTTTGTGGGAAATGACAGATAATTCACCTACATGGATTAATTAAATATCACGTAAAGGCTGCCATGTACCTGAGTTGGGACCCAGTTTAATACAGGAATAATTCAATTCAATTTAATTTATAGTATCAAATCCTTACAAAAGTCATCTCTAGACACTACAGATAGAGAAGGTCTAGAACACACTCTATAATTTACAGAGGCCCAACAATTTACAGAGGCCCAACAATTCGAGTAATTCCCCCAAGAGCAAGCTATTAGTGCAACAGTGGCGAGGAAAAACTCCCTTTTAGGAAGAAACCTTGGACAGACCCAGGCTCTTGGTAGGCGCTGTCTGACGGGCCGGTGGGGGGTTTGATGCACTGTGGCAATAGCACCTTCACAGATTCTTTACTAAGCCTTTCATATTTTCCAGTTTGAACCACACGCATCGTAGGGGCCTACAGTATGCTAAAATTGTGCTTCCTCAGTAAAGTTCATTCTCTAGTAAGCCATCCAATTTCTGCCAAGAGCAGCGTCCTCTGATCTACTCCTGATAATCTATATAGGATTTGAGGGAAAATTGACATTCTGATTCTGTGCAAATTTGTTTGCTAAAAGGTAATTTAGCTGAACTGTTGATTGATTCAGGGCCCATGCTGATATGTGTTTTCTTGTCCTCAGCTAAGGACAAAGTGAAGGACTGCATTATTATTATAATTCTTTTAGCATTTTCTGTATGCTGCCATGGTTTTATTCTCTGATATCTAAGCACAGTTGTATTTTTATAATGTTTTTGATGCCCTTGAGCCATCTTTTTTTATGACTTGGGACTTTTATATAACCTTTTTTATGATCATACGCATTGTTAAAGGTCCCATGACATGGTGCTCTTTGGATGCTTTTATACAGACCTTAGTGGTCCCCTAATACTGTATCTGAAGTCTCTTTTATATAGACCTTAGTGGTCCCCTAATACTGTATCTGAAAACTCTTTCCCAAAATTCAGCCTTGATGCAGATTTATAGCCACAAGAGCCAGTCCCACAATGAGCTTTACTTAGTATGTGCCATTTCTGAGTCTGTAGCTATTGAGGAGGAGAAAGTTGATGGGGGGGGGGGGGGGGGGGCAAGGTGGAGGCGGGGGGTGCGGCCTTGACCATCTGCCACTTTGCTCATTTGAAAGCCATGATGTCTCTCTCTCTAATGGGTGAGCCAAATTCTCTGGGCAGGCAAAGCAGAGAAAGGGGAGGTAACCTTGCCCCTTATGAGGTCATAAAGGGCGAGATTCCAGATCAGCCCATCTGAGCTTTCATTTTCTCAAAGGCAGAGCAGGATACCCAGGGCTCGGTTTACACCTATCGCCATTTCTAGCCACTGGGGGACCATAGCCAGTCTGGGGGAACTCATATTAATGTTAAAAACCTCAAAGTGATATTTTCAGGCCATGGGCCCTTTAGATAAAAGATAGAATATAGAGAATATTTTGTAGTGGAGTAGTTTACCCTTGTACCCACCATTCATGCTACTTATTGGGTTACTTCTGTATTCCTACTTGGTAAATTAAAACAATTCTACATTCATTATTATTCTCTTTCCATTGTTCACTGTTTGGAATGTTGCTGCAGTAGGAATTCAGGCTAGAGTTCTGTTGGGTTTAGACCCCGTATGGTTTGATTGATAACTAAGAGCCAGTTCCCTAAGGACATGCTAAAGAGAGGCTAGGTCAAACGACTGCCTTTCTCTTTTCCTGCTCATCCCTCTTACTCGCTCATGCAGTGTTACCCTGGAGAGATGCTGATGGGTCAGGGTGCATTCTGGGATGCATCTCCCAGCTCAATGAGGCATTTGTTAACCAGTGGCTGACGCCAGGGACACACTAGTCGCTAAGTGCCGGGAAACACTGCAAATGGTATATATATATATATATATATATATATATATATATATATATATATATATATATATATATATAATATATTAGGGCTGCACGATTATGGCCAAAATGATAATCACGATTATTTTGATCAAAATTTTGATCGTGATTATTCTCACGATTATTTGTTGATTTTAACCAAAACAAATTTTATTGTCACATAGGCTATTTATAACTGCGAGAGGGAGTGTGATGGACGCTACTCACAGAGAGCCGGCTGATCATTATGAACAGGTCCAGCACGGGTCGAACGGTGGATACAAACGTCGTGTGTATGAAACGTCTGTATCTTATGAACTATGATATTCTGGCCATGGGTTACATCTCTGGTCCAGGTCCAGCAGCTCCGTCTCACGCGGTTACTCTACCAACTGAAGTGAGCTGCATTCAATAACTTCTTCTGTGTTCTTTGCCGTGGCGGCCGCGATAGCAGAGTTACCCGCGGAAACACTGGTACAAATACAGGTTTGCCCCTCATATTTAACAATATACAGCTGTGTTAATAACAATTAAAACTGTGGACTAATGTCAGAAGTGTGGACCGGGCCGCTGTGTGGCGGGGCTGCGCGGAGAGTAAGAGGAGAGAGAGTAGAGGTGAGATTCAACACAGGCACGGCTTTACAGAAGAAATGGGTCATGTAACGCAAAATTAAACCATATCCATATAAACAGCATTGCAGCGGATACGAGGACATAGCACCGGTGCGTCCTAGAGGACTCTGACTGGCTCATGAGCAGACAGCTTTCCGGAGCGGTAAAATGGCTTTGCAAAAAACCGGAGCGTTCTATGAAATTATGCTTTAAAAAAAAATAATCGCTCGATCACGCAAATTTGATCGTGGAAAGTCAAAATCGGGAGCATGATTAAATTCGATTAATTGTGCAGCCCTAATATATATATATATATATATATATATATATATATATATATATATATAATATATATAATATATACACACACAAACGTGATCATTGTATATGCTGGACTTTGGGTTGCCAGTGCTTAACATGTATGTAAATATGAATGAATTCTGTCTCATGTCACTTATTTGATCTAGATAACCCTTTTACTCATTTTCATTGGCATTGTAACATTATATTTTACATGGCAACAGGATCTTAACCTTAACCTCTTAACCTGCTTTGACACCACATACAACACATTAGGTGCAATCCACACCAAGAACAATATACTGTATATTCAACAGCCGCCGTTCAGACTTCTTTTATGATTCATAAGATGTACCCACATTCACAAATTGTAGGATATAGTACAGACATTCCTGTAATGTACGTTGCTACTTCTGCTGTATTATTACCTTCAGCGCGTGCTTGACGTTGCTGTTTACAGAATGTTATTGGTCAGCAGTCTGGATGCTCACATTGTTATAGTTATGGTTATAGTTATCGGTCTTGGTGTGGACAGCCCCGTTAATCATCCCTGTTTACAGCCACAGACAAGTGTGTTGGATCAGCAGCAGCAGTGTGTATTCTCAGGCTTACTCCCAGGTGAAGCCTGGGTGTTGATGTGTTTCGTCGGGTTCAATCCTCAGACCGTCAGGATCAAATCTGGTTGGGGAAAGTGCAGCGTCTGTCCCTACCTCATTACCACCACTAAGGTGCCGTTGAGCAGGGCCCGTAACCCCAACCTTTCCAGTGGAGCTGCTCAGTGGCAGCAGATCAGACTCTGGTTGTACTGGGCAGCTTCCAGGTATGAACATGGAACTGTGTGAATGTGATCAGGGCAAAAACAAACCTCTAGTCCCACTCCCCTCACTCCTGGACATTTACCAAACTCTCCTCACCCGCAAAGCAACCAGCATTGTGGGGGATGTCAGCCGCCTCTCAAACACCCTCTTCAGCCCGCTGCCGTCTGGGAGAAGGTCCCGGAGCATCCAAGCCTGTTCCATCAGACTGGCAAACAGCTTCATACCCCAGGCAGTAAGGAAGCTCAACACCCTCCCCTCTAAGTGGATGACCTGCAGTATTTGCTTTAATGGCACCAGCTATCTCATTTTGGCACCAGATAACTTTATCTTTTACACCTCTTTTTATCTGCACAGTGATTTATTCAGATTTATTAAAATCATGTTAGAAAGGTGAATCATGAATTTTCTTTGTTCCCTTTCTCTTTTGTAACCAGGTTGTGGTTACAAAGGATGTGGGCAAAAAAGTGAGTAGGTGAAGCAAAATTGTGTGTGTGTGTGTGTTTGTGTGTGTGTGTGTGTGTGTGTGTGTGTGTGTGTGTGTGTGTGTGTGTGTGTGTGTGTGTGTGGTGTGTGTGGTGTGTGTGTGTGTGTGTGTGTGTGTGTGTGTGTGTGTGTGTGTGTGTGTGTACACTTTTTTTTACAAATGTGGTGATTTAAGGGAAAAACACAAAAAATATATCATTGTATATCGGCATAACTAGTAATCTGGCTAGCGATTTGACCCATTTGAGAGATGCCATTCAATTTCATTAAAGGACTTTCTGCTCTTCTAGGTGCAGTTGTAACTGTCTTAGATTATGGTAGCGTGTTTTGTCAGTCATTGAAGTCATGGAAGGATCCATATGCTTATGTTATATTTTGTCAGTAAATGAAAGAATCGACCTGTCTGTATAGTATGTATGTATGTATGTATGTATGTATGTATGTATGTATGTATGTATGTATGTATGGAATGCCTTTATTGTCATTATACACAAGTGCAGTACTTGAGCAATGGGATTAAAGCAACCCCTTTCCAGTGTCGACACAAAAAATAGAAATATAAAATAATAAAATATAAAGTATAGGTAGTGCAGAAAAAAGGGGGGGGGGGACCTGGTGCACAGTCCTGAGAGCATCTGCAGTATATGTATGAATGAATGAATGAATGAATGAATGACCTGGTGCACAGTCCTTAGAGCATCTACAGTATAAACATATATAAATGTATAGTATATATGTATGTATGTGTATATGCAATGTCTCTTACCATCAGTGCTAGTGGCAGAACACAACGGAGAGGAACCTTTCTTGGTGTAGCTTGCATAAGGCATCTGAGGTCCGTACAGCAAGTGACAGATTTATAATTCTCTGTTGCACATGAGCCACTAGGCGGTTAATGATGTGTGCTGTGAATACAGATTTCTACATTACGCCTGACAAGGCTGTCGTTGTTGATGGGGTGGTTCTGTTTCGATATGTAATGTTTTATGAACACTTCATTCCCTCTGGTCTTGAAATGCTGCAGCACCGTAGCCTGCAGTGTGTTGCCATTAGATGACTCAGGGTGCTGTGTTCATCCTCCTCTCTTGTTTTTTAGCAATCTTGCGAAAGGCTTTGCGTTTGATAAAGGTTAGTGTAATCAATCTCCTAGATGTTTGTATTTATTGCTCCAGTACAGCTGGGATGTTTCCATTTCCTGCTGACATTGAAGCATGAAGGAATCTGTATGAGCTAGATCACACACTGATTTAATGTAGCTGAAGTAAGGGGGGAATAATGGGGGGCTTAGTGAGAGTTAGGGGTTTGGATTACAATTAATACTCAGGGATGAGCATAATGAACAAAGACACCAACCATTTTTTATGGCTCATTATCCTCCCTGCCACATTCTAACAGGATCTTCTTAGAATTAGTGACTTAAGTCTTGTGCTTGTTTTCCATCTGGTTCATTGCACTAACTTTTGAAAAACACTCAACATATTCTATTGACTATTTAGGTAGGACTCTAAGTGTCAGTGAAGCATAACTTCGGATTCAAATACCACAAAAGTGTTGCTCATACATATTCATGACAGACTAATAAACGCTAGCTAACATTACACAGCAGTTAATGTTAGCCTACCCTTAGCTATTAACATTATCTGGCTTACACGGTTAAAACAGAACGGTGTAAAGTGTGACTGTATTTCACTGGAAAGGATTCCAGCACCGGGATGGAACGTAACAACATTTTGCAGCTAAAGACACAGAGAAGCCTAACTGCACCTAAGGGCCGTGACGCACCAACCCGATAATCAGCCGTCGGACAGTCTCGCAAGGTTGGTGACTCGGGTCTGTTCGGTGTGGTTAGTCCGAAGTGGTCCGGACTTTATTTCGGCCGACCTGACATGCTCGGTCAGAAGGCGGGCACTGCCCGCAGTCAGACAAGTGTAGCACCTGTTTAGACTCAACATTTAAAAAAGACCATACTATAAACAGAAATCTATACAAATCACGTGCAGTTTAGGTTCTGTTTCACATGTATTTCTGACATTTTAATACCTCTCGAAATGCTGCTAAACACAATAGAGCAGTGGATACATTTAACTGCTCCATACTGCACTGCATATCTCTTTTGTAGCTTTGGGGATGCATTTCAGTCTCAGTGTGTTGTACGCATGGGCGTATTAAAGCCCAATTTCAAGCAGGGACTAGATGCTAAGAGTGTGTCTCTGGCTAATACTATTAGTTGGGAGAGTTGGACTGCTTTGAAAGGAACATCTGGCTGGAGAGCCTCACTGTTGCTCAGCAGAGTCTCAAGCAGTGAAGGATTAGTGGCGTGGCATTTGGTTGGAGATGATTCAGCATGGAATTAGATGGCCTATATGGAACACAGCTTGGGACAGTGTGACAGTCTTACACTTTTTGTTAATCTAAATACAGGGTGTTAGGAGGGGTGAAAGACTGTGGAGAGATTGCTGAATCCCGGCATCATGCTTCTGACTGATAAAACATGCTTTGATTAATGTTTGAGTACTTTATCTCATATTCCCTTGGCGTTGGACAGCAAATCCCTACCCTTGACACTGCTTGTATTTGCCTGTTTCTATAAATTTGTGTGGAGCCTATTTTATTTCTCAGCAGGATGGTCATGCAGTATTAGTTTCCCACTTGTCAGTCCCATCTCTCCCCTCAAGCATTCCCCTAAAATATACAGTAGATGAAAAATATTAGGAGCAAAAATGGTGA
The DNA here is from genome assembly GCF_008692095.1 of Etheostoma spectabile. NCBI lineage: Eukaryota > Metazoa > Chordata > Actinopteri > Perciformes > Percidae > Etheostoma > Etheostoma spectabile. The sequence continues at coordinate 26,012 of NW_022602611.1, read as the reverse complement.
ACAATGTCATGACCTGATTTATATATGTTGACAAAAATTGTAGTAATAACTAGTAAAAAAATATTTCCACTTGTGTCAACAGATTTGACTTCCTCACTAAAAAATATTATTAAAAAAATACATAGGTCATCTGAAAGATTGCTTTGGGCCCTTCTGCAACCTAGACAGTAGAAATTTCTATTCAATTAAATTTCAATTTTTGTATATTGTCAAATCGTAACAGCTGTCATCTCAGGACACTTAATAGATAGAGTAGGTCTAGACCACACTCCCTCCTCCCCCCACAATCATGCCATGAATATACATGAACTTCTCTGAGAGGTAGACAGCTCTCGTAGAAAATGAATTGGACATATAGACGGGATGATCAGCGTGGCCCGCTGCTGTACTAAGGAAGTTCAATTCTTTCATCTGCAGTCTAGATTTGAGAATTACTGCACTTATCTTTCAATACACCGAGCGAGTCTGCCTCTATGAATGTGCAGTATTTCCAGGGGCCCAGGTCGCAGACAGACGGGTATTGCAGAAATGCATCCTCAAGAGTGGACAACAGTGCTTACTGAGGAGAGCGGCTCTGTATCCTAGGTGTACGTTTTTGGAGGTGACATATTTTCTCCTAGAAAGCACGCTGTCGTAATTATCCTGCCGACAACCTTGTCTGCACACAGTTTGAATATAGGGTTCCTGGAGCGAGTCTTTGGTTTACTCGTAATGCAGTAGTGTTGTGCGCCCATGGAAATGCCGTCTCAAACCTACTGGTTTTCACTCTTACCGGGGCCATAATTGCGTTCAGCAGGTGTTCCAGGTTTGAATCAAAACATCCAGACTGGATGACCAGAGCGAAAACCAACATCTCTGTTTGGCAATCACTTGCACAGTGTGACAGATAAATAGAACATTTTAGTCCGCCATCAATACATAAAGCAGAGGTCTCTCTTCCCAGAATGCCTTGATATGACGGTGCCAGTACTAACACCTTTTGTATATTGTCTACTGAAATTGCAAGAGAATATGCATTTCACTCTCTCTTTTGCACTAGATTGATGCCCATGCAGTAGAGTATGATGTCTGGCTTGTTTTTGACAGCTGGCTTTACAGTTTGGGGTTTGTTCACAGCAATGGAAGTGTGATTTTTGCTCCACTCTTTGAAGGGCTTTCTTCTCCAGTGGGCCATTGCCAGCCATGGCTGATGCAGGTCTCTATCGACCTTGGAGAAATCGCTGTATCACCACACAGCAATAGTAGGTAGAGGATGGGGAGAGAGGTGAGGAGAAGTTCAGGACAGCCTCATCGCTACTCCAGGGCACAGGAGGACAGCCAAGCTAAATCCATGTGGCTGCTGCGCCTGCACTTTCTAACAACAATATGTTCACAATGTCGGCATTAACAATGATTAGATTGTTCCAAGGTCCTCTTCACGGCTAACAATAGGAAGTGTGCCTGTGGCTACAATCCTGCAGTGGGCATTGTTAACATTTCCAATGAGCCATGTAGCTCTGTGTCCATTACTCATAGCCAGAGGATGCTGTGTGTCCTGATATTTTCACTGTTTAAAATAAGGGCTCTCTAGTAGGGCTGGACGATATGGAGAAAATCTAATATCACAATATTTTTGACCAAATACCTCTATGTCGATACCACAAAAATATTGTAGTGTTGACTGTTGGTGCTTTCACAAAATCTTTACACAATGGGATTTTTGACAAATATAATGACAAAGTGTGTAAAGGCAAATAATAGAACAGTTACAACAGTCTGGTAAGTTCAGAAAAGTACATCAGTTTACTGTAATGCAGCCTTTAAAATCAGGAAAAGACACACTACCATATTATGATATTACAATATCCAAAATCTAAGACAATATCTAGTCTCATATCACAATATTGATATATCGATATATTGCCCAGCTCTACTCTCTAGTGCTACCCTTCCTGTACAAATTGGACTTTTTTTACAGATAGTCTGTATGTGACAGTCCCAACAAACCTCAGTATGATTGACTTTTATAAAAACAGTTCATATTTATGATAAAGATAAAGATGTTCCAATACCATGCTTTTCCTTCCCAATACCGATTTCCAATACCTGAACTTGAGTATCGGCCGATACTGAGTACAGCACCAATGTTATTGGTATTGTTGTTATACTAGCTCTTTGTAAAACATGAACAAATACAGAGAATAAATGACATAGAACTTTATTGTATTATCTATTATGACAGTTAGTCATAACAGAAAAAGAACATAAATTAACTACTTTCAAAGTAAATATACTGGTATCGGAACAACTAGATGATCTCCAAAAATGTCCATTGACCAGTGACCCAGAAATCAGAGTTGGACTAGTCTGGTTCAACTAATGTGCATTGCTGGGCATTAAAAAATAAGAAGCAAAATAAGTAAAAATAGTAAATTTTTTTAGTAAAAATAAGTCTTTCTTTATTTCCAAAACATTTGGAAAAGCCCAAAAATCATAGATTTACCACACTGTTACAGGGCCATCTTGAAAGTTTTAGGCTACTTTTATAACTCATTATATATAACTTATAAGCAAATGTAGCCTATAACTTAACTTTTTGTTGTTGTCCTCGGGACCAATTTGACTCCTTTTTTTTAAAATTATTTTTGTATAAAAAAATCCAATTCTTACATCCAAATTGCCCAAACATAACTTGGTTGCATATGTGCGTTGTAAGGAAGCCGTACTATGTTCTTTGCAGGTAAAAATAATAATTATCTCCATCTAATTTTGGGAGTTTTATTCAATTTTAATAACATTTAAAAAAAATGTGTAAAGGGTTTTTTGAAAGTATTCTGAATAAAACTTTAACATACCAGTCTGTGATTATCCACTCAACAGTCTCTGTCTTTAGTCAAAATAATTCATAATTTCTGCTTTTTATAACCCAGAAATTAGGTATAATGGCATTTAAATTAGGGTTCATGACCACGAATAAAAAAATAAAGGGTTGAAAAAAGTGACAAAAATGTTTAAAACAGTGTCAAAAGCACACTAAAACGTTGGGAAAAGCACAACATTTTTTTTTTTTTAAACTTGGACCCGGAAGAACAAGAAGTTAATGGTTGACGGGAAGACAACAGGAGGGTTAATAAAGTTCAGTTTAACTCACTTCTGTGAAAAACGATTAATAAAAAGTTAATAAAAAGTCTGTCAAGCCTGTCATGCTTAAGACCCAAGCATGACAGGCTTTGGTCTTAACGAGTTGTAGCATTAATTCACTGACAGATGAATTGTACACACACACTGGAAATGGGAGACAAGTGTTGGACTGCCTTCTGTCTGGCTGCACTGTCAGAGCCACTTCTCTTAAACAGTTCTGTCTGCCTGACTTTATTAAATTAACTGCTTGACAAATTAGTGAGCCACTACTGGCCCAGAAATGTCCTTGAGGCTTAAAAAGTAAATATGCACTGACAAGTCTCACGAAGTTGTACATCAAATGTCCAAAAGTTGTCGAACCCCCAGTGATCCTGTATCATTGCTGATTAATCCTTTCTTTCTGTCTCAGAAATAACCTGTAGATCCTCTGGCTTTGATCATGGAACAACTTTTCTGGTTGTGAGGCTTAAGACAGCATTAGGAATATCCTATTTAAAAAAAAAAAAAAAGTGTCCTCATTAGAGTGCGGATCGGGCCGGATTTTTCTGTCCGAGCCGGCCCGCGTCCGACAGAGCAGTAACCGAACCCGACCCGAGCCCGATAGGCATTAAGATATTTATGTCCGAGCCCGACCCTAGCCCGACACAGTTAAAATCGCATTTGTTTCTCATACTAATGACACATGTACGTTTGTTTGTGTGGAAAGCCCGCTTTTATTAAGCAATTGTAGGAAGGCATTCGGAAATGTCAACAGATGAGCGCATCAATGCACACGGGGCAACAAGCGCCATTACCTACATAATAAGCTGTTTTAAATTCAAAATGTTCAATGCCTTATCGCGCTGATGTGACCGAGCCCGACCCGAACCCGAGCGTCCTTTCTAAAAATCTGTTCGAACCCGGCCCGGCCCGTCGGGTCCCGTTGGGTCCCGTCGGGCTCGGGTCGGGTATCCATCCTCTAGTCCTCATGCTGTCTTAGCTATGTACTGTTTGTAATGTCCTGTCTCTCTTGTATTCTTGGTGAAACGGAAGAAAGATTTTTTTTTCTCATTTTTAAGGTGAAGTGTCTAAATAGGTTTTGAAGAGATGTATGTCTTAGTTGTCAGTCAGAGCATAAGTCACTCTTCATTAGTGTTGTAATAATATGCATATGAAACCAAAATTGCAACACTCAACGCCACAAACCTCCTGTCGCGGATTAAGAAGGCAGAATCGCAACACATCCCTTCCAACTCCCAGAGTTATCCTTCCCGTCCAGCTCCAACGCTACCGCATCTTTAAAGGTCCCATGACATGGGGGTGGGGGTGTGGCCTTGACCAACTGCCACTTTGCGCGTTTGAAAGTCATAATGTCTCTCTCATGAGGGTGGGCCAAATTCTGTGGGCGGGCAAAGCAGAGAAAGGGGAGGTAACCTTGCCCCTTATGACCTCATAAGGAGCAAGATTCCAGGTCGGCCAACCCAAGCTTTCATTTTCTCAAAGGCACCTTTTCTACCCACTGAGGGACCATACACAGCAAAAAGTCCAGTGTTGAATTAACTCCCACAGAGTTGATTTCAACACTTTTTGAGGGTTTATATAGGTCCACACTCTCCAGAGTTAAATTAACACTTTCAAAATAGTTAAACAATTAACACTCGGCCAGAGTTCCTTTTTTAACTCGTGAAACAGAGTTATAGTAACACTGAGGGATTAGACAAGTAACACTGCTCAGAGTTAATTTCTTTTTAACTTTTTGGGTAGGGTTAATTTCACTCCCTAAAGTGTCAATTATTTACTCTGAAAAAATGTTAAAATTTATTGTAAAATGTATTAAATATATACTTTTATTAATAAGAAGTAATCACAATAAACAATTATTTTCATAAACATTTATTTGTCCCTTGCAGTCAAGTGAACTAAAACATTGTGAATGAAGGTATGATGTACATATATTCATCTGAAAGATTGTATGAGCTTTGAATATCAAACGGTTTATGAAATTTAACCTCAGACATTTTAAGTAGACATCTTTCCGCACTTTGTAATACTCTGAATGCATGATGGTGGTCATCAAAATTTTCTGTAAACAGCTTGTTTGTCAAAAAGAAAATTTGATCTTCAACCAGAAGTACATCACTTATTTGACAAAAGACTGGCATGTCTTCTTCCATTGCACTGCAAATAACTAGTCCAGCTTTATACACTACACCATCAACTTTAACCCAACTAGTCGAGAAAACATCCTTTGACAAGATCGTTTCAAACATTTCATTGTTGATCACATTCTCATCTCTGAAGAAAAAAGGTTTAATTGGCCCATACTCATTTTGCTTGAGGGTTAACGTTTCCCAGTGATAAGCAATGGCCATCTGATGCCTTTTAGCAAGTGATTTGGTTACGTTTTTGAAATTTTTAAAACAATCTTTAAACAGCTTGTGTTTGGCCTCAAACCTCATACACCACGTATATAATAAGGGACCAATTTTCCTTATAGAAGATGGGTAATGGATCATAAAATGATGCTTAGGTATCAAGTTTCTATGTGGATACAAGTGCTTAAATAGTTTGTGGTGGTCAACAATCAAATGCTTTAAATATATTGTCATACCTAGAGTGAGAGAAGGTGAAAAAACTATGTTCATTATTTGAAGTAACAACAGTAACAAATTCCAGTTTTTGTTTCCTGCAGGAATAATGTCACCAAACAACAGTGGGATGTTCTTCACAAGACACAATGTCTGAATAGAATTCAAACCAATGCCATTGCCAGCACTCTCCAAAATAATCTTTGTAGGACGATTTTTTCGTTCTAAAAATCCATAATCAAAACCATAAATCCTGGAAAGCAAATCCTGTTCTGATATAAAGTGTTGTGTGAGATATCCAAAAAGCAATTTGATCTCATACTGAACAACACCCTCAAGAAGATCATGCATGATATCAAATGAATAGTTATTACAAACATGAAAATACTTCAATGAATTAAGTGTAGACCTTTTTTTTAAACCATAAAGTGACTTCAATTGTGGGTTTTCCTGGAGAGACTGGCAGTGCATTTCAAACATATCTTTTCCACGAAGGATCACCTTTGGATCATCCTCACTGTATACCGTTTGACAATCATTCTTCTCAATCAAACAAAGGCGACAGAAATGACGGCTACTGAATGACTCATTAAAACCAAGAATTGTGTGCATCCCTAGATTATCTCCAGTGATCTGACAGATTGTACCATATACCTTCTCATCTGAAAATGGAAGACTTAGCCCTTGGCTTTCTAGTTTTTTCAAATCACTTATCAACGGTTGTAGTATAACATCAAAACCATACTTGTGCAGATCTTGTGTATGAAAAAGTGTTACCAAATGGATGTTCATCAAAACCGAATTAAATTTAGGGGGCAAGTTTCTTACAACAAAATAAAGACAGCCAATTTTGTGAATTCCACGTTTGGAGCCAAGGGGATTGGCTGTTTCAAAATCATCATAGTATAGTTGGATTTGTAATGCATGTCTATTAGCTGTAAAAAAATGGTGGGTTTTAAAATAACTTCCATCAAAAAAGTCAGTATAAGTGTCAGGCTCTGATCTACAATCTCTCTTTTAGCAAAACACAAATGTCTGGATTTCTGCACATGAACTTCAATGTTTCTAAAATCGGCACATATATAAAAGTATCTTTCACAGGTACTTGATCATAAGTACCAGATTTCTGATTTCGCCTGTTGTCATATCTCACTCCCAGTGTTATTTCTAATGGCTCGACAACTCCCCATTTTTGGTGGAAGTATTTATTTCGTTTCCATTCTGTATTTAGATTTGTAAACGGGTTTTCATAATCTTCAAAAGATTCATTTATACTAGATATGTTGGGGTCAGTTATAGGTAAAGCAGAAATAGCTGTATGCTTTGCTTGTGAGCGAATCTCACTTGTTAGTTCTTCCAAATCTCCTACAATTGAGGATACCAAACTGTTGGAAATCCCACTCCCCTGTAATTTGGCCACGATGGATGCACACATTTCTTTAGTTGGATCTTTAGTAAGTCCTGAATCATTACTCTCAGAAGAAACACTGGAAGAGCTACATTGATTTTGTGGATTAAATTTGTCCTCCAAAGCATGTGCCTGAGATGAAGTTGCAACTGGCTCACTAGATGAACATGCAGCAGTTGAAGTTTGAGCAATTTGCTGAACATTGCTATGAACACTATTAAGGTGCTTCCGAAAACCTGTATATGTTAGGAACTGATGCCTACAGCCTTGCTGAGAACAAAACAATTTGAACTTGGGTCCAGGATAGTAACCATGTTCAACTCTTAAATGTGAAATCAACTGCTGACTGCTGGGATAATTTTTCTGACACATGAAACAGGTCAACATTTTATAGCGTCTTACTCACAGGGTGAGAGTGCTACTGGCTGGTTAAGCAGTCTTGCTCTCAAGTCTTTAACTCTGGGTGACTCCTTCATTTTCCCCACATCAATGTTATACACTGTTGTCTGCAGGAATGTGTAAAAATTCACAAGTGCCACATCGTAAGACAAATTAAACACAAAATGTGCTTTGAAAAGTTCATCAAATGCCCCAAGGGAGCGGTTTGCCTTGCATGGGATGAGACGCTTATCCATGGTGATGTAGAACCTGTCGATCTTGCTCTTCTGTCGCCCAACAGCGAGGAGGTACGGCTGCTGACCCGGCTGGTTGCGGAGATGCTCTTCCAAACTGCAGCATGACTAGGGTTGAGATCAGAAAACTGAAAATTAGACAAAAGAAAATTGTGCAGCCAAAGAGAAAACTACATTATAGAATAGATTATTCAAACATCTTTTCATTGGCTAGTGCTAGATGGGAATGATGACTTCATTACAATTCCATCCACTTTTTAACAACCCTCATTTACATTTGTGGCTAAGAAGGTGACATGAGAAATTATCATCATCATCTTAATTATATAATTACCTTATGAAAGACAACAAGTCTCTCAACTGCATCACATGCACTAATTTTTGGAGACTTCAGTCCCCCTGGAGGTGGTGGAAGCATATGTAACAGCAACAACAGGGAAGCCATGTCTTGGTCATAGGCTGAGGACAAAGAGTCACAAGAATTAAATGAAAACTCTTCAAATGGAATACTTTAAGTTTGAATGAGTACAGGGAGGCATCACGAGAATGTTGTAAACCGTTATCCATCTATTAGTCACATTTATCCCAAAAATCAGATCAACGTTCAGAGATGCAGCAAATAAAGAAATGAAATATTATTGCAGTTATAGTTTAACTGCAATTATACCAGATTTATTAAAATTAAGTAACTTACTTGTTGCATCATCAAGATCACTTCCTGGGGGACTTTCTGCTGACTGCACCAAGCGTCGCAACTCTGGTGTTGAGGTGAGCCGCTTAGCCTCTTTCATGACCTTTGGCTTGAAGAACAAATCCCATTTCTGAAGCAGCCTGGAGGATGTTTCGTCATCAAATAGGAGAGTGAAGTCTTGGTCCACCTTTAAGAAAGAAGATATTAAACTACTACTACTTTAGGAAATACTTTCAATTTTCAGGCCTTTATAAACATCTCATCCCAAACGTACCAATCCTTGTGTATCCAGGAATCTTGGGAAGCTGGAAAGGATATCAACACTTCTGCCTGGGTCATTAACAAGCTTCTGACGGTGCTGAAAGGTCTCCCTCATCTTCTGGAAAACCAAGGAATTGTCTGTGGTATGGTTGAGCAAAGACATGGCCTCTTGGCAAGCATCACCATCAAGCTGCCTTTCAACATTAACAGTCCTTTGGAAATTTGGCCCCCCTGGAGAAAAGTCAATTGGGCTATTTGGGGGCAATGCAGATCCTTGACGAATCTTCCTCTGGACTGTTTTCAGACGCCAAGAAATGTATCCTGTGCTGCTTGCAGCATCATAGAAGTGTTCCTGAAATGAAAAAAAGAAAAGAAATGCATTATGAGAAATCTCACAGAATTCAAATATCAATATTGTCCACAGTTTTGTGTCACAACATGACATGAAAGTGTTAACAATAAAAATGCCTATTACATAGCCCTTCTTGGAGTATGGATCCTTGAGGGAAGGGAACAACATCACTATCCCACGTGCATAATCTTCTCTGATTGCTTTAGTGGGGTGGTACGTGAGAGGAGATATTAAATCAGTACATTTATACAATGGCCATGCAGATATTTGGCAAAAATAAATATAAAGTAAAACAAACCTACCCATGTTTGTCAATCATGTCAGCCACCAGGATGTTAACCATTTTTCTTCTTGCAGCATCTGTTAGAGTTTCTGTTGTTTGGTACTCCTGTAGTACTTCTTCACCCCCAGACTTGCCTCTTAGCACAGCTTCAATCAACTAATAAAAAACATGAACATTAGAATACCAAACATGGTAATAAACAGCTTTTCTCAGAGTGAAAAAATGTGAAAGTATTAAGAAACCTGTTTAGCAGACACAGCATCACATGTATCCTCAATTCTTTGTCTCTTCCTAGGGACTTCATCTAGGATTATAGTTGATGCACTTGAGCTGAAGCTTGAGTCAGACGTCTCAGAAGCAGAAGACAAGGAGAAATCAGAGAATTCTACAGGAATAGAAAAAATTAAAATAATTAAATAATGTAAGGTGTAGAGTGCTTTATTATACCTGCCTTGATATCTCACCCTGATCTGAGAAAACTGTCAGCACCACATTTCCTTGTCCAACGAGGTCGCTGAATATTTCTGCATCAACTTCTGTCCCTGTTGCATCCTTGTATATAACTTTTGCATCAGGTGGCAGGCAAAATCTCTCAATGACTGGAAAAGATAGTAAGGTCAAACTGAATGTGCCTTTGATGTAAGCACCGGTTCTTTTCTCATAGCCAATAACTGTGCACGCTAAATACATACATCCATTACTGTATAATCCTTGAATAGATGTAGAGCACAATCCATTCCCTCTTAAATCCAAATTAAAAAATTGATGAATGGCTTTTTTTGACTGTTGGTGGTTTTATATATACTGTTGGTGTATATTTACGTTTACACTCTATGAAGCACAAATTACAGAACTGAAAATGTTTAGAAATTGAACCCCATTTACAATACAAAACAGTTTGACAAAGGCATGTAAAGAAATGGATGTGGTTTAAATCCGTTTTACTAAGCCATGCTAACCTTTTTCATGGAATTGCATAAAGTCAAACGGTCCTTCATCCTCATCCAGCTTCACATATTTCTGCTGTTGGCTGTACTTCACCTGGACCAGCATTTTTACTGAGACATGCAAGGAAGCTTGACAAAGTAAATTAACATTTTAGGAAAAACAGTAAAAAATAAATAAAAATAAAGCTAAGTTGACAGTGTTACACCATTTTTGGTGACCCATCAGATTCTGTGACCTGCAGTGAAAATGGGGCTGTGACAGATATTATAAGGCTGCTTATGCGTTGTCTCATCAGTATTTAATGATGCACTTAAATGTTTAATACATGTTAATATCAGTCACAGCCCGATGATTTTATGCTAATTTTGTACTTTAGCTTTAATTTAGTAATTTCAGTACAATTAACTGGTAATACATACTTTTACTTACAAGTAAATAAGTACTTTTTCCAACACTGCAGGTACACTCAAATACAGTGGTATGCTGGTCACACAGACAACTAAGTTAACCATGTGAAACACCGTCTGCGTGTTGGGACATGTTTTTTTGCGGCCCCTTTGATGTTCAAAGTGAAGGGGGAAAAAGACGTTAGCTCCAGCCTCGAACTAGATTTTATGTAGTAAAAACACATAACGCTTTGCTTTTCCTTTGTTAAATCATCATTGATAAAGTTGGAGATGGTTTAGGTAACAAACTGTTAGCTATCTTACCATACACTGCTAGCTAGCTAATCACCAGGACAAATTTGCTGTTCAGTTCTGGCAACAAACACGGTTTTGTAAGGCACATATTCTCTGTAGAAGTTTCATTGTTCATACTAAAATTCTTAGCAGCAATTGATAATTGTTTCAGTAAGTTTGAGGTAATTAGACTTACCGTGTATTACTGCGTGGGAGGTAGAAAATGGCGCCGGCTTGTCCCCTCTGTCTCCAACCGTAGAAGTGAAATGCATGGGCGGAGCTTAATTACGTCTCTGCGGAGTTGATTAACACCATAGACTGTATAAAACGTTCTATGGTTAACACTGACCGGATCAACTCTATCAAATAACTCCAACACTGAACACCATTTAAATCAAAATGTGTTAAAATTACACTCTGGGAGTGAAAATCAACTCGGAAATGTTTAACACTGAAATTTCAACACTCCAATTTTTGCTGTGTAGGCAGGCTGGGGGGACGCATATTAATGTAAAAAAAAAACTCATAAAGCGAAATTTTTATGCCATGGGACCTATAAATTACTATTATTATTAGTCCTTTTGGTGCTTTACCCCGTTTTGTCTGGTAAATTTAGCTTACCGTTTTTTGACGGTTCAATTAACTGCCGTTAATGTCCTTAGCACCGGAGTTAAGTGCTGACTGGGCTGGTTGCTAGCTGGCTGGGGGATGACTGTTGATGTGTCCCCGGGCCGGGGCTGTAATGATAGTTGATGGTTGCTAGCTGGCTGGGGGCTGACTGTGGATGTGTCCCCAGGCCGGGGTTGTAATGATAGTGGATGGTTGCTAGCTGGCTTGGGGCTGACTGTGGATGTGTCCCCAGGCCGGGGCTGTAATAATAGTGGATGGTTGCTAGCTGGCTTGGGGCTGACTGTGGATGTGTCCCCAGGCCGGGGCTGTAATAATAGTGGATGGTTGCTAGCTGGCTTGGGGCTGACTGTGGATGTGTCCCCAGGCCGGGCCGTAATGATAGTGGATGGTTGCTAGCTGGCTGGGGGCTGACTGTGGATGTGTCCCCAGGCCGGGGCCGTAATGATAGTTGATGGTTGCTAGCTGGCTGGGGGCTGACTGTGGATGTGTCCCCAGGCCGGGGCCGTAATGATAGTGGATGGTTGCTAGCTGGCTGGGGGCTGACTGTGGATGTGTCCCCAGGCCGGGGCCGTAATGATAGTGGATGGTTGCTAGCTGGCTGGGGGCTGACTGTGGATGTGTCCCCAGGCCGGGGCCGTAATGATAGTGGATGGTTGCTAGCTGGCTGGGGGCTGACTGTGGATGTGTCCCCGGGCCGGGGCTGTAATGATAGTGGATGGTTGCTAGCTGGATAAGGTCTCTGTTGTATTACTGTGTAGCAAAGTGGGATGTAATCAATGACAAAATGATGCCTTGTGGCGGAAAAATAATAACTCTCATTAACTCCCCTCCTCAAAAGAAAGAAAAGAAGAAAAAAAGAATCAAGATTTGTATTGAATCGTGGGTCAAAAATTGTCCCGAACAAATCGAATCCTGGGCTTGGTGTATCGTTACAGCCCTGGTCTTCATTGAGTAGTTTGTTGCATAAAATCCATCGGTTTTATTGTTGTAGTTGAGACACATAAAAAAGCAATCATCAGATAATTTCAGCAATGCAAGAGATTGACATTCCTTAAGTGATTTGGTGACTAGAAGACGTTTCTGTGGAGTTGTAAAGAAAGTTGATCTACTTCTTCATCTCTCAGGATAAAGACTAACGAGACGTATACACAGCAAATGAACACCTACTAAGAGTGTTTGTTGGGTGGGTAAATAAGTAAGGGTCAACCAGTTAATGAACATAGCTATAAATGTGTGACTGTCTTGGTTGTATGTACAGTCCGTGCATGTTTTCAGAATGTGTCCCTGCTGACTGAACATTGTCTGAACTAATCAAATGAAAGTAACAGCGTGGCTTTATCTCTAACAGACATGTGGTTGTCTGCTTGACTGGCTCAACGTGAAGCTGTAGCAGAAAAAACGCTGCAAACTTTTCCCTTTTCCTTCTCTGGAGTCGGTACATTTTTTGGGTCCGGAAAACAGATTTCTGTGATCGAACTTCATATTTTGGCAGGTTAAAGTTTTTAATTTACTCACTTGACTGGTGAGCCAAGATGTTAATTTAAAATCACTGAGAGTAAATATTTGCAGAACATCCTGAAGTCTGGGTCTTATGCCAGCCTGTGCATACTGAGCAGCAACCCTGACTCCTGATTTCCACCGGTTGCGGAACGTCTGTGGATCCGCTCCGGAACAGGGGCGGAGTCATCAGGTTTTCATTAAAGTCAATGTGTGTAGTTCCACTGACTGCTGGGCGGCTGCGTTCCGACTCTGTCCCAGCTCCGGCGATCCCCTGCCCTCCGGAGCAGAAACGCTGTGCTTGTATTTTTGTCGGACGGCGTAGAGCTCCGCAGCAATTCAGCGCACAGCAGATGGTGCAGGACAGGAAGTCGCACACAGAAACAAAATAAAACATCTGGTTAATTTTCAAAATAAAATTGACCGTGCTCATGGCGGATCATATTTTCCTGTGCTACGCCTTGAAAACACCGCACAGAGTTGTTTCCTTACTACTCCTCTGGATAGAAACAAGCTGTTGGTGGTTTTGAGGTTCTATTCTTCATGAATTCGCGAGATCTCGTGGGTCCCCGTGACTTCAGCTGTCAGTCACGTCCGCAGCAGACACGCAGCGGAGCCAATCTGCAACCGGTGGAAATTGGGTGTGAGACTCATTCGGAGGATCCACAAATCTCAATGGACTGTAAAATATAAAATATTTTAATATAGTAAAATATGAGATCGTATTCTGAACGAGCCGCCATGACAGTCTGGCTTTGAATTTCCAGAGAAGCCAGACCCACGTGACTCGTTTGTCCAGTCAGCTGCCGCTTTTCATGTTTGGGTGACAATACAGGTCGAGACGTATTACGTCTTGTCGCTTTGGTGTGTTCCGAGGCCCTTTTTTGAGCAATTTGGGGAGGCTTATCAGTTCTTTTCTGCCGACGTTCAGCCGTCTGGTCGGTGTGTCAGGGGCTTAACACACCGTGTTTGGCTAAATCCAGACACCAGCTACAGAGAGCACAAAAAAAACCTGACAACAGTCAAGTTGAAACTTTTGCCTGTTTTGCCTGTCATCAAATTACTCACAGAATAAATGTTATATATCAACAGTTGATGGGCGCCCAGATAGCTCAGTTGGTAGAGCCGGCGTCCATTGTAGAAGTTTACTCCTCGACGCGGCAGGCCGGGTTCAATTCCGCCTGCGGCTCTTTGCTGCATGTCATTCCCCCCTCTCTCCCTTTCATGTCTTCAGCTGTCCTGTCAAATAAAGGCCTAAAATGCCCAAAGAATAAGCTAAAAAAAACAACTAAAAAAAGTATTGACAGCTGACGTGACCTGCATTCGCAATTTTTTTTCTCAATTTCTACCAGCGATATGCAACTGTCACTGTCACTAAATGTGAGAAGCTGCTACGTGAATGTTTTTTACACGGCTTTGTACGAGACGCCACACATGATTTATGCTTATCACTCACAAATTCCAAGGGCCAATCACAGCGTCACAACCCTCCTTTAAATCGGTTTCTCTACCTGCTGCTGTCAGCTGTCATTTCAGGCAAAGCGTGCAACCCTCCACCTCCCCTTCCACCTCCTGTCATTGTCACCCAAAGGCACCCTGGGTCTTCCCTTACTGGACGCTCCGTCGACTCCTTCAGTCTGGTCTTCGGGCTCCTTTGCCGCCACCACCACTGTCTAGACTCCGTCGGGGGGGGGGGGGGGGGGGGGGGGGTGTCGTCTTGGCTTCCTTACCCCTTTTACAAATGATTCTATAACGATGGAGTCCAACGCTCCAAAGACTGTACATTTTATTATGCTTATGTACAATAACTCTCCAGATTGTATTGTGGATTTGTGAGTTTTCAGCTGCTGTGTCATGTCAGTGAAGTCTTGTTCATTCATCCCGTCTGACAGCTGTCATTTCAGTCAAGTGAGTGGGAATGATTTTACTGTGCTCGCAGCAGTCAAGCATGTTTCGAGGTGGGACCGGTGTTCTGTCGCTGGTTTATGAGATTGAGTGTGTGACCTGCTATATGGGGGGGTCATCTTGAGCTTGGCAGGGGAAAAAGAAGGAAGTATCTGTGAGTGACAGCAAAATAGAGTAAGCAGAGGAGGAGAAAATGTGTTCTACACGTAGACTGTAAAAATAGGTTCTACACAGTCAATCACACAGTCATCGTTTCCCTCAAGCTTCTAGTATGCAATTCACAACTGTCCAACTCCATCAGTGGGATTTAAGTGCACACATTTGGTAACAATCCTGCAATAAGCATGGTAATGCATCGCTCGTATTTATTCATGAGAGATGAACATTTTGCAAAAATGTTCTTTCTTTCTTTGAAACAAAGACTACACGCACAGCTTCATTAACATTAATTCGTCTTGTCACTATTGTATAGAAGGCTGTAAACATTTAAATGAACAGTTGAACTGTTTTGTGCCAAGAATGAAATATGTTTTCTTCTAAAAGTCTGCTGGAGTCCTTAAAACGCAGCCGGTTGTAGACTGATGTTTATCTGTATTTAGTCCTTTCTTAAAGCGTCCGTATTCTGCTAATTTTCAGGTCCATAATTGCATTTTTAGGTTGTACCAGAATAGTTTTACATATTTTCATTTTTAAAAAACACCATATTTTGTTGTACTGCACATTGCTGCAGATCCTGTTTTCACCCTGTGTAATTAGATTAGATCAGATTATAAAACACTTTATTCATTCCACAATTGGGAAATTCCCTTGTTACAGCAGCAGTTTTACACAGTGAAAGCAAACCAACAAACAAATAGGCAAATAGGCAAAAGTAGGAAATGAATGCACAGTGGCATTAAATAAAAGGTATGGTGAAGTGAGGTGACCTCAATACAAAAAAATATTGCAGTTTAAGTAAGTGATGTAAAAATAAATTGAATAATATGTAATTAAATAATATAGCAAAAGTAAGTAACCAAAATATACAGTAGATGATAGTGAAGTGTAACCATAATGTTGAAAAAGTCAGTACTTGTAGTGGAAAAATATGAATACAGATAATAGAAATATACTTAGAGCCATGGTGCGTGGTGGGTAATTGAAACATGAACAGAAACTACAACATTATCAGGCGGTGCAGGTGTTGTAGAGCCTGACAGTGACCCGCGGTACGTCTCCTTCTTACACCGGGGGGGTATCAGTCTGCTGCTGAAAGAGCTGCTCAGGGACCCCACAGTGACATGTGTAGGAGCTCGCTCTCTTGTTAGGTCTATCGAGTCTGCTCCTGTCCCTGTCCGAGCTGCCCCCCCCCCCATTCAGCAGACCACGGCATAATCTCTGTGTTGTCTTCCCGTCAAAATTGAAAATCCACACTTTTGTTGATGCTTTTTATCAACGTTTTTAAACTTTTTCTTTTTAAACTTTTTTTCTTTTGTTTTTGTCCCTTTTTCAACACAATGTTTGGCACTTTTTATTGACGTTTTCAACACTACATAATACTAATTTATTAACTTTAGTTTTACTATTATCTTTGGATTTTATGGTCAATAAACCTCATTTACACAGTAGGTAATTATACTTTGAGTTAGAAAAACCGAAATTAGGAATTATTTAGACTAAAATTAAAGGAATGTATGTTGATGGATAATCACGAACTGGAATATGTCAACTTTTACTCAATACTATTTTGAAACCACTTCATGCTATAATAAGACACCCCAACATTGATTAAAGTAGAGATTTATACTTGCTAAAGGGCGTTGTGTGGAATCAGTCATGTTATTTTTTTGGTAGTTCCAATTGGATAGTTCAAAAGAACCTTGATACAGGAAAATGGGTCAATTAGACCCGAGGACAACATGAGGGTTAAAGGATGGCAGAGGCCACCACAGAGTCGTAAAAAGTCCTGAGGAGAGTCCTGCACATTCCAAAGGACCTGAGTCTCCTCAGCAGATGGAGGCGACTCTGGCCCTTCTTGTAGAGTGCATGGGTGTTATCAGTCCAGTTCAGTTTGTTTAGATGAACACCCAGGAATTTGTAGCTCTCCACTACCTGAATGTCCGATCCCTGGATGTTCACCGGTGAGAAGTGGGACGTTTTCCTCCTAAAGTTGAAGATCATCTCCTTCGTCTGGCTGGTGTTGAGTTGGAGCTGGTTGAGCTCACACCAGCTGACAAAGCCCTGATAACCGTCTTGTATTCCAGATCGTTCCCCTCAGAAACACATCCAACAGCGGCTGTGTCATTGGAGAGCTTCTGGATGTGGCAGTGGGTGGTGTTGTGAGTGAAGTCTGAGGTGTAGAGGGTGAAAAGAAAGGGGGAGAGCACCTTACCCTGAGGGGCACCTGTGCTGCAGAGCACCACGTCAGACACAAAGTGATGGAACCTCACATACTGTGGTCTGTTGGTGAGATAGTCCACTCCAACGCTCTCCATCTTCACTCTGAGCAGCGAAGGCTGGATGGTGTTAAAAGCACTGGAGAAGTCGAAAAACATGACTCTCACAGTGCTCCCGCGTCGTCTACCCAAATCCCAGGCTGTTAAGCAAACTGCAGGGGGTCCAGCTGTGTGCCCACCGGGGTCGCAAGTGACGCAGGATAATCCTCTCCATGGACTTCATCAAGTGAGAAGCCAAGGCAACAGGCCTGAAGTGGTTTTGCTCCTTGGGGCGCTGCGGTTTTGGTTCCGGGACAACACTGAAGGTCTTCCACAGGGCTGGGACCTTCTCCAGGCTCAGGTTGAACAAGTGCCTGATCACACCACGGAGCTGGTCAGCACAGTCCTTGAGGAGACTTGGGCTGATGCCGTCCGGGCCTGGCGCCCGGGGCCTTCCTTAACTTGATCTTCTTTAGTTGACTTCTCACCTGATCATCTGTTATGAAGAAGGGTGGAGGATGATTGGGGTGGGGGTGTGACGATGGTGGGTGGTGAGAGTCTCAGGGAGGGGGATAAGGGGGTGGTGAACTGATGAGGGGGCAGGGGGGAGGGGTGGGCTTGTGGTCTGTTGGTCATTGAAGGTTGTTGAAGGTGGCAGGCTGAGGAGGGGAACGGGAGGGGGGAAAAACAGATTCAGTTCATCTTATTTCCTCCCGTAGATATCCTTCCCCCTCTTGATCCTCTGCCAGTTCCTTCTGGACTCTGCGCAGCTCCTCTCTGTCCTCTGATGCAAAAACCCTCTTCTTCTCATTCAGCAGGCCCTTAATCTCGGAGGTCACCCAGGGTTTGTTGTTGGGGAAACACTGAAACAACTTGGAGGGCACAATGTTCTCCACACAGAAGTTAATATAGTCTGTGATGCATTGGGTCATACCGTCAATGTCAGTGCCGGGGGGGGGGGGGAGATGCAGAGTGCTTCCCAGTCTGTAGTCTCAAAGCAGTCTCTGAGTCTATCACTGGCCTCATCTGACCAATGCTTCACAAGCCACATCACGGGTTGTTGTTTGGTCACCACGGGGGTGTAGTCTGTGACCAAATGGACAAGGCTGTGATCTGGGCGGCCGAGCGGGGGGAGGGGCGATGAGGTGTATGCATCTTTGATTCTTTCGCACACAGTAAATCCAAAGTTGTGACGTGTCTGGTGTGGCAGGTGGGGGGGAACAGAGGACAGGGAAGCATGATTGAAGTTCCCAGAGATTAGGAGGAGGGAATGGGGGTGCAGGTTTTGAAGTTGAGAAACAACAGTGGGGATCAGATCTGTTGCTGCAGCAACAACCGCCGGAGGGGGGGGGGGGGTGTACACGGTCACAGCAATATACTGTGAGAACTCCCTCTGGAGGTAGTATGGCCGCATGCTAACCGCTAACAGCTCCAAGTCTCTGGTGCAGAGTTGCTCCTTCACACTGATGTGTCCCGGGTGGCACAATCTACTGTTCACAAACACCGCGATCCCCCCCTCCCTTCTACTTACCACTCTCTGTTGCTTTCCTGTCTGCTCGTAAAAGTTTAAAACCATCTAGGGTGACATGTGAGTCCGGAGAAAGTTCACACAGCCACGTCCCAGTGAAGCACACGAGGCTGCGTTCCCGGTACTCCCTCTGCAGCCGGGACAGCACCGTCAGCTCTTCCATCTTGTTGGAGAGAGATCTAACATTCCCCATGATGACAGCCGGTAAACATGGTTTATACCGTCTTTTCCGCTCTCTGCGCTACACTCCCACTCCGCATCCTCTTCTCCTTCTCCGTAACTCCTTGGGGATCTCCTGCCGCTCCACACAGAGAAGGGGTGTGTGGCGCAGGGCTAACAGCTGATCCCGGGTGTAAAACAATGGGGCCGTGGTGGAATGGGGGGCCATGTCGGATGAGTTTCCCACAGCCGTACCAGAAAGTTCCAAAAACCGCAAGAGACAAACTATGAATATAACAATATGAACATCCATAGTTGCACACTTAAAGTGTTGATGTGACTACAAAAAAAGAACACAAAAAAACACAAAAAAGAGTAGAAACAGACAGAGCTGCTGTAACGAGCTGCCACTCACTCTGTTTTAGCTACAGGGTGAGACGTCTCACTTGTTTTAGTTACAGGGTTAAACGTCTCACTTTAATACTATCTTTGTTGGGAGTCACATGCTCAGTAGCTAGGTAAGATCCCATCAGCTAGATAACTCTTTCTCCAACTTTGGTCAGTACAGGGCAGCATTAGCCGGGGGACTTCTTCTAGACGAGGGCCACTTGTGGAATACCTCCAGTACAGGGACATGGAAGTAGTTCTTTTGGAGATTATGGTGAACTAGTGTGTGTTGCAGCAGTGTTTTGCCATTGGGAATACGCTAGCATGCTACGGTTAGCCACCTCGTCTCGGCTAGTGACGTAGAAAGCCGTGGAGATTTTGAACAGCTCACCCGGAGACTTAAGACAGAAGACATTGAGAAACCTGTATCTCACTCAAACAGCATGGATAGTTTATTTCCAAGTTTGTATGCTTGTGGAAGCACCAGAGACACAAAAGAACACCCCAAATCCCAGAAAAAGGGATTTCTTCATAATACGGGCACTTTAAGGCAGGCTGCCCTTTGACTGTGCAAGGCTGGACCCCAGTGTCTTGTTTAAATCTGTCATCAGTACAACTTCAAGTTAATCCCATTTTAAATTCTGACAGAAGAGTTACTGCAGGTCCATTGCTTTCTAATGTGGTATTATTAGAATTAAAATAATCTTTACGGTAACATTTTAAATGGTACATATTCACTGTGTAGCTCTGTTGGCTGTGAATAAACCAAGACTGACATTTTATTACAGTCTATCCAGTGTGTCATGTTTTTGAAGAATGACAATTACCAAAGATGAAAGCAATAGGATTTCTGCAGTTAATGCTAAAATAACCAGTTTAAAACCTATGTAACACAGTTTAACTTAATCCTCATGACAGCAGTCAGAGGTTAACCAGGATATTCTAAACAAGTTGTGACATTTGCCCACGCTGCACAAAAACTGGGTTACTCCAGTAACCAGATTAAGAATGAAATTCTCCATGCCTGTAAGTGTGCCCACTGATTGAATCTAACCCCTCGCTCTTAACACTCTCAGTTCAGCTCCAAATAACCTCTCGTCTCTCTGTCTGTGAAGCCTCCAGAATGACACTTCGGGGGGTTGGGGTGGGGGGGGGGAAGCCAGTCGATCCCTGTCAGTACATTCATTCTCAGTCAGAGGGCAGCTGGTGCTTCCAGGTCCGTCGCTGAGTTGTGGACCATGTGCCTGTGTTTCTGCACTGAGCCGTATGATTGCCATGTGTCAGAGAGCATGGCCAAGTCTCACTTGGGGCATCTGCAGATTAGGGTGTGTTGCCTGAGTGACCATGTTTCGTCCAGTCCTCTCCTTTCCTTTCTACGGAAGCGGATTAGGGCCACTGGTGAAAAATGTATTTGAGTTCTGACTTTATTCTCAGAATTCTGTCTTTATTCTCAGAATTCTGACTTTAATCTCAGAATTCTGACTTTAAAACTAATAATTCTGACTTTAAAATCAGAATTCTGTCTTTATTCTCAGAATTCTGACATTAATCTCAGAATTCTGTCTTTATTGTCAGAATTCTGTCTTTAATCTCAGAATTCTGACTTTTTTAAATCTCAGAATTCTGACTTTATTTTCAGAATTTTTATTTTTAACTAATCTGACTTTATTCTCAGAATTCTGACTTTTGAACTCAGAATTCTGTCTTTATTCTCAGAATTCTGACTTTATTTTCAGAATTTTTATTTTTAACTAATAATTCTGACTTTATTCTCAGAATTCTGACTTTTGAACTCAGAATTCTGTCTTTATTCTCAGAATTCTGACTTTATTCTCAGGATAATGACTTCATTCTCAGAATTCTGACTTTATTCTCAGAATTCTGTCTTTAATCTCAGAATTCGGACATTTTTAAATCTCAGAATTCTGACTTTATTTTCAGAATTTTGTATTTTTAACTAATAATTCTGACTTTATTCTCAAAATTCTGACTTTTGAACTCAGAATTCTGTCTTTATTCTCAGAATTCTGTCTTTATTCTCAGAATTCTGACTTTATTCTCAGGATAATGACTTCATTCTCAGAATTCTGACTTTATTCTCAGAATTCTGTCTTTAATCTCAGAATTCTGACTTTTTTAAATCTCAGAATTCTGTCTTTTTTGTCAGAATTCTGTCTTTAATCTCAGAATTCTGACTTTTTTTTAAATCTCAGAATTCTGACTTTATTTCAGAATTTTGACTTTTAACTAATAATTCTGACTTTATTCTCAGAATTCTGACTTTTGAACTCAGAATTCTGTCTTTATTCTCAGAATTCTGACTTTATTCTCAGGATAATGACTTCATTCTCAGAATTCTGACTTTATTCTCAGAATTCTGTCTTTATTCTCAGAAATCTGACTTTTAAACTCAGAATTCTGTCTTTATTCTCAGAAATCTGACTTTTAAACTCAGAATTCTGTCTTTAATCTCAGAATTTTGAGTTTAAAAGTCAGAAATCTAAGAATAAAGTCAGAACTCAAATACATATTTCACCAGTGGCCCTAATCCTCTTCCGTTCCTTTCCTCTGAGTCTGAAGATGCGGCTGGTAATCTAAACACACACCAATTGTGCTGCTGTTCCCTACACACATGCCTAAGCATCAAGGTAGCACTGTTTAGAGCCAATACGGTAATTATTTGGCTCTTTAGCTTTTGATGTGCTGGTTTTACGCACATTTTGTCCATCACAGCTATCCACTTTGTTTTTTCTAAAAGCACCATTTTGATTTGACTACCACCTAGTTTATAAATGGGCTGTCAGTTATGAGGTGATAGTGTACACTGCACATTTTCCATTGACTGCCACTGTTGTCTCAGTTGTCCCTTTAGTAAACTAGCTGACACACTAGTTTCTGGCATTCATTCATAAGTATTGCTCAATACAAGAACAAGAACATAGTATTCTGGCATGTTTCAACAGAAGACAATACTGGAACACTGTATCTGTATCAAATAATCTCTGAGAAGTGCTGTACAGCATCATCATTATGATTGCAACTTCATTATTCAATATCATGTCAAATGCAATGCAATAAATGAGTGGATCAGTATGTATTTGCACAACCTACTAGTCAATGTTATCATAGTGACACTAACACATGAAGCTAGGACCACATACATGAAACATTCCATTTTCATGTATGACACATTACATTTTCAAGTATGACATGCATGTTTCACATATTTGTACAGTAAGAAGTGTGTTTTCCCTTTAAGTCACTGTGTGCTCTACTTCCAGGTCTGCAGATAGTCCGTATGGCCAAAATAACTACAGGATAAAGGTCACAGAATACAAGAGTTGGCTCATCACCACTCACTGTAGGAGTAGAGCCCGACCGATATATCAGCGGGCCGATATTATTGGCCGATATTACACATTTCCCGAACTATCGGTATTGGCATTTATAGTAGCCAATAGAAAAAAATACATACAGTATATAAAAAGTATTCATTCATCAGACTCATTTATAATGACAAATAAATGATTCTTTAAATTAGTATTTAAAAAATAAAATAAAAAGGACAGTCAACCATGTTATGAGTGTTGGTGTTGCATGGTTTGTCCACTAGAGGGCGCTCTACAACGTCTCTGTTGGCAACATTGTTTTTTTTTTTGTTATTGTGTTTTTGTTCAAAGGACTTTAAGTTTCATATCTTAAGTTTGTATTTTTATACATTTTATTTATCAGAACTTTGATATATTTTGATGTTCCCCACTTCTGTTGTGACAAGAAAACAAATTATTATCATATTATTTTAGTGAGAACTCATAAATAACTATAAATAATAATTTTAGGGAAATCTGTTTATGTTTGTTACTCGTTTCTGGATTTTTTTTTTTTAACTATCTATATCGGCCGATACATTAGAGTATTGGATTTTTAAAACCAAATATTGTATCCATATCGGCCTTAAAATCCTTTATCGGTCGAGCTCTATTAGGGAGTGTGTTTATTCAGTGCATACTGGAGGAGACACAGTAGACCCACCTGTACATGGGTACATTTAAGAACTCTGAGAATGAATTAATCACTTGGAAAAACTTTTAAAGTTCAAACCCTCTCAGTATCTCAGCTGTGGAGTTACTGAAAGTTTGGCTTGTGTCTCTATGTTTTGGAGGTAATTGCTGTGCTTTTTGAAGACAGATGCTGTGAAGGGCTTCACATGGTGGGCAAAATCCACTCTTGGCACTGGAGGGTGACTCTGCTGTTTACAGCCATCTGGCTCCTCTGTCTGTCTGTCTGTCTGTCTAGACACGGGTTGCTCCACCACACCCTGTCCATCTATGATTAATACATGTCCATGTGTGCTTATGCCTATAACAATAAGATATAGGTCTAATAATTGCACATTATTTCCATCTATCCCTGCAATAATTCCTATTCGTGTTTGGTGCTTTACCACCATCAAAAGTGTGACTTTTTGGGGCGCCCTGGTGGCCCGGTTGGTGGAGCGGGCGCCCATGTATGGGGGTTTGTTCCTCTGCGCTGCGGGCCCGGGCAGGCTCTCTCCTGCGGCCCTTAGCTGTCATTCCCCCTTCTATCCCCTTTCACTTCTTCAATTGTCCTGTCATTACAGGCCTAAAAGCTGGCTGTCACCTGGTGTTTGATAAGAAAAGTATACTCCAGCACAACGTGACACTGACACATAAAAAGGAGCTTCAGCATTTCTGTTTTTCTCTCCAAATAGCTAGCTTGATTGATACTTTTTTTTCTTTTGTTTAGAATTTTTTTATTGAATTTCCATAAAACAATGTAGCATTTTCTACAGCACATAATGGACCAAATGTATACAAACATACTATGGCTGTGTTGTACAGAAACTAACCAATGTGAAAGATACCCCCCCCCATCCCAACCCACCCAACCATCCCAGTTTGTCGCTTTGACATTGACAATTTAGCACAAAGTTTCAAAATAAGTGGTTACAAGTACAGGAAAGGAATGAGTGGAAGACAATAAGAGGGGAACAAAGTAACAATAACAGTGGAAAGTGAGATATCTAAGTAAATAAGTCAAGTGAAATGATTGTTACTTTTGACAAACTAAAGCAAAATACAGAATACATTTGCTGCCCAAAAAAAGGAAAAAATGCCCCAAAAATATCTTTCAAAAAAATAAAAATAAATACTGCTGCAGGGCAAACCCTTAAGCTAAGGCAAGATGATGAAACCGCATTTCATGCAGGCAGTAATTACTGTGTCACAGTCATTTCTGTTTTATTTTATTGGGCTACTAATCTGCACATGTCTTCCCCAGTGCACCGAACTAACACTTTCTATTTTGAACATTTGAGTGAGATGAATCCGAGTTAAATTTGAATATTTTCACCCTGCAGAAGCGAGGCATCTGCAACACTGTCTGGAATGATCAGTGCACGTGAATGGGAAGGATGCATTGTTGACATTACTCCGAGTTTCAGTGAGCAGCATTCTGCTCAGCCGCCTCATGATGCGAGGCAGATTGAGGCTGACAGGTTGTGTTGATGCAAGTGATTAACACAGTAGATCAAATATAGATCATAATAGAGCAATCAATCTGAAACCATTGTACACACGCGCATGCCCACATAAACACACACAGAGAAAACGCACAGTGTGATGAAAGGAAATGCCTTCTTTTTCTTACACAACCTTTTTAAGAAATAGCACATGTATGTCTCTATTGATCTGTTTTCAAACTGCAGCCCCACATCTATCCATCCGAATGGCCGTTTGTTCTCTCAAATTATTCCTTCTGCGCTTCAATGTCAAGAGTCAATAACAGCTTTCCATGCTAATGATTCCATCTTGTTCTTTCTGTACTACTTGTTTTTGTTGGTGGAACCTACACTCACCGGCCACTTATTAGGTACCCCATGCTAGTAACGGTTGGACCCCCTTTTGCCTTCAGAACTGCCTCAATTCTTCGTGGCATAGATTCAACAAGGTGCTGGAAGCATTCCTCAGGGAGTTTGGTCCATATTGACATGAGGCATCACACAGTTGCCGCAGATTTGTCGGCTGCACATCCATGATGCGAATCTCCCGTTCAACACACCCAAAGATGCTCTATTGGATTGAGATCTGGTGACTGTGGGGCCATCATTGAGTACAGCGAACTCATTGTCATGTTCAAGAAACCAGTCTGTGATGATTCCAGCTTTATGACATGGCGCATTATCCCGCAACGATGCTCAATTGGTACCAAGGGGCCCAAAGAGTGCCAAGAAATATTCCCCACACCATGACACCACCACCACCAGCCTGAACCGTTGATACAAGGCAGGATGGATCCATGCTTTCATGTTATAGACGCCAAATTCTGACCCTAACCATCCGACTGCCGCAGCAGAAATCGAGACTCATCAGACCAGGCAACGTTTTTCCAATCTTCTATTGTCCAATTTCGATGAGCTTGTGCAAATTGTAGTCTCAGTTTCCTGTTCTTAGCTGAAAGGAGTGGCACCCGATGTGGTCTTCTGCTGCTGTAGCCCATCTGCCTCAAGTTCGACGTACTGTGCGTTCAG
>NW_022602610.1:0-23560 GCF_008692095.1 Etheostoma spectabile | reverse complement strand
TGTATAGTGGAATAAGACACAGAGTGGGAAGAACGGTTTAGTTGAAAGTATACAGGTCTAGGCAGGTGCTAATGTTGTTTCCAGACCCAAGCACACTAATTAAGCTAAAGCTCACGGCAGATGGCAAAATCACAAACACCTTGGTCATTCCAAACTAAATATACTTAAATCTACGGCCCAGCTTTATTTTCCCTCCTCTTGATTGTTGTGTTCTGAATACTTTGAGAAGTCTGTACTTAATTTTTACTTCGGACTTCCCCTCTCCAGGTTTTGAGGTGATTAAGGTTGTGGCCCAAGATATTGACCAGCCAAATACTGACAACTCGGATATCCGCTACCGTATTATGAGCCAGGATCCAGTGTTACCCAGTGACTTTCTGTTTGTTATCAACCCTCACAGGGTCCATCAGAGTCAATGCGGGTGGCCTAGACAGAGAGGTAAAAATTTACTAGTCTTTGCTTGCTTTTGCTACTACTGAAATTATCCCTATTGCAAAAAACCCATGCAGAAAAAACTGTTTTAAGATGATGCTACCCGCAGGTACGTTAGGTTATCTGCTAGCCTACTCTTGATTCCCCTTGGATCGATCGATCTATATATCTATGGGGCTTGACAAAGTTTGCACCCCATGCTAAAGTTGATTTTAAAAAGAGGAATAAAAAAACATCTCTTGGTCATTAATCCTTAATGTCCATAGTTAGGAAATCCCAGCTTTTTAAGGACACCAATTTTCTTTGAAGAATGTAATTGTAATAATAAATGCTCTTCCTTAAAAAAACCAGGGGGCATAAGTGTTCACACCCGTATGTTAAATTCGTGTAGAGGCAGTACATTTTTATTTTAAAGGCCAGTTATTTCATGGCTCCAGGATACTATGCATCTTGATAAAGATCCCTTGGCCTTTGGGAATTAAACTAACCCCATATCATCACATACCCTTCCACCATACCTAGAGATTGGCATGGTGTTTATTTCATTTACCTTAATAGCTGGTTTGATTTGCATTAGAGATGATCTTATGGAATTTCTCCACGCCAGTCTCTAGGTATAGAGGCCTTAGATTTAAATACCCAGCTCCAGGTACCGCTCGCTGCAAAATGTATTGTAATTCTTAAATGTCAAACTTTATGGTCTTAAAGGTCTTTAATTTGACTTACTAAAACCTGAAATACCCGAAGAACTTAGGATATGTGAGGCTATATATTGTATATTGTGTTTAAATTTTGGAAATCGCGATATGACACGTGTTGTCTTTTCCTGGTTTTAAAAGGCTGCATTACAGTGAATTGATGCATTTTGTAATTGACTGAGCTCTTGTATTTGCCTTTACCTATGTAATCATTGTATCCACATTATTGTGTGATTTATTTATCAAAATTCTAATTGTCTCATCTCAGTCGACAATATCGACATCAATGTATTTGGTCAAAAAATCTTTACCTACTGCTCTAGTTACAACTAAACATGAGTACAAGATGAAGAATTCATTTATAGGTTCCATAACTGTATGTGAATATTAATTGGGTTAAGTTTTTTTTTCCTGTGAATTAAGCATAGGCCTATTATCTGTTTTCACGCTATCCCTTAAAGAATCAGAATCAAGAATTGTTGAAATCCAAACGATACCCAACCTATTACTGTGCAGAAGAAACTGTGCGAGTGCTAATCAGCTGAAGTACTTCATAGAACTGAGTTGTTGCCTTTGGACTCAGATTTGTTGTGTTAATGTTGCTGTAATGTATTTGAGTTCTGAAAGCATTGCCTTTACCGTTATCCTTCTGTCTATGGTGTCAAGTATAAAATGCATCCTCGGTTTACTTTACAGATGTTTTGTGTCATGATTATCCGTTCAGCGCTGCTTGCTAGTTGCTTTCATTTTGCATGATCAAAAAGAGCACATTACTGTAATTGCCTAATGAATAGCGCACACAGAAAATGCAATGGATGGGGAGTGACTGAAGAGATTAGAGCCCAACAGCATTAGAACCACAACGTGACTCAAAAAATGTTAAATAAAATGTGTTATTGCGATTCATTGCTAGAAGTGTAACTGTAGAAAGCATCTCAATATTACTACGTTTTCCCACATTCATACATAGACAAAAAAAAATGATATATCCAGCTACAAACAGCCTGGAAGTCAGAAGTAGAACGGAAGTACAATGTGGGGTCGAATGGAGATGTTGCACCAGCTAAAAAAAGCAAACAGACAGAGAAAATCCTACAGTGGACCTCAAAGCAGGCCACTTCCAAGAGATTGACAGGGAGGTCTGATTACCTGACAGAAACACATAATGATGGGCTTCCCATTCCTAGAGCGGTCATTCAGCTGATGGCCTTGGGAATATTTACTATTAATTTGAATGTGAATACTTTCACCTAAAAATGTTTTATTTTAAAGATGTTAACAGTCTACCTTGGCTTTTATTAGACTTATTTTCAAACAAAATAATTTGTATGAAAACAATATTTGACTTTTATAAAGTATCCAAAAATGTCTCTTGAAAAAGAGATGTTGTCTTATATTAGGACCAATACGTACTTTCATATCACTGTCTGCAACCACTTTAAAGTGCACTTGCTTCTTTTCTTATCAGAAGGTGATTTTTAAAGCAAAATTACTTGAAGGTGTAATCATTAGGGTGGGAATCTCTGGGCCCTCACAATTGATTAAACCCAGTATCGTGGTGGGTGTTGGTGTGTGTCGTGTGTGGGTGTGGGTGTGTGTGTGTGTGTGTGTGTGTGTGCTGTGTGTGCTGTGTGTGTGTGGGTGTGTGTGTGTTGTGGGTGTGTGTGTGTGTGTGTGTGTGGTGTGTGTGTGTGTGTGTGGTGTGTGTGTGTGTGTGTTGTGTGTGTGGGGGTTGTGTGTGTGGTGTGGTGTGTGTGTGGTGTGTGTGTGTGTGTGTGTGTGTGTGTGGTGTGTGTGTGTGTGTGTGTGTGTCATTTTTGTATTTTTACAAAACTCTAAGTTGCTGTCTATTATACCGTCCTTTCAGTCACTCCATTTTCTGATTTGTACATGTCTTAGACAGTAATTTTTTTAATAAAAATCAACACAAAAAAATGTTTTTAAATTACCGATTAGAATCAAATTATTCTACAGAGAATCGCGATGCATCTAAAAATAATTTTTTTCCCACCCCTAGTAATCATGTAACATGACACCAGTTGAGGATAGAGAACATGTCATTTTTGCTGTTTTATATAAGCTATATGAAGAAGTGTCTTAAAGGATTCTGCTCCAACTGAGTCTGGAAAATGAGAGCAAAATATTTAAACTTTTCAGCTGAGAAGTATTGTGTGTCTTTTCTAACAGAAATACCCCAAATACACTCTGGTGGTACGAGCAGCAGACACTGTGGGAGAAGGATTGATTGGAGAAGCAAAAGTAATCCTTACTGTCACAGATAGCAACGAAATGCTCCGGCCTTCATTCAGCCGTCGGTAAGAACAACTTACTTTTGACTGGAACTTCACTGTTTACTAAATACTCGTCAGATCTGCAGTTCCCAAGCATAGCTTAGCAACCCTAACTAGGCATAGCAGATCTGTCAGCTTCAGAGTTCTCTCCCATGCTGAAGCAGTGTCCATGGGCTGAAGTAAAATTATAGTCAGTATTGTCATCTTTTTGGTGACTTTAAAGCTGACTATGTATGAACCACCAGTTCATTTTCTTTTAACACTGCATATCACATTGAAACTCTCACTCTAGAAAGATCTTGGATTTTGGAATACAAGTTTGGGCTTTAGTGAGTGACCTATATTTAACGGGGAATCTCGCATCTGTACAGTGAAGTAATGAACTGCACAAAAAATAAATGTTTCACTTTTAACACATCCCTTGGATTTCCCAGTATTTGGCAGCAGTTGATGAAATAAAGTCAACGCTCAGATCTTAACAATATCAGTAACGGACGGTGATGAACCACATTCCCCAGCCTGGAACGCCAAGTTCAGGATTGTCGATGGTGATCCTGGAGGACTTTTTACAGTGAAAACAGGAAGTAACAAACATGAAGGAATCATTTCTACTGCCAAGGTAGGATGTAAACTAATAATTCTCAAAGAAGCCGCAATATTAAAGTTTTGAGATGTTACTTTTGAGATATTTTTTTAAATTGTTTTTCACCAACCTATTGTCAATTTTTTTAGATAACAATCGCTGTTATGTATTTAGTAAATAGTGGGCGTTTTTAGTTTATAGCAGTACGCTTTTCCTTCCATCCAACCAGGGTCTTGACTTTGAGAAGAGCAACACACACACGTTGTTGATTGCAGTGGAGAATGAGGTTCCTTTTGCTATTCCACTGCCCACTGCCACCGCCACAGTGTTGGTGACTGTGCAGGATGTCAATGAAGCTCCAGTTTTTGATCCACTAGAGAAGCATGTGTTAATACGGGAGGACCTTGCTGTTGACAGTGATGTGGTGCAGTACACTGCTTCTGACCCAGATACTGCACGCAAACAGAAAGTCATGTAAGATCAAACTCTGTACCTTATTTTCAACTTGTATTCAAACACAATATTATCATGCTAGAGAAAATTAAATGAAGAAATTTGTTAACCAAGCTTCAGGTAACATCTTTAATTCCTTAACTCCAGGCATCAATAAGTGCATTCATCACTATGTTTTAGCCTGCTGATGGTGACTGTATTACTCGAGACAAAATGTAGGAGTAGCTGAGAATTTAGTGAATGTGATAAAGTTTATTTAAAGGATACAAATCTATTCGTTTGCAATTCCCAGAACATCCTAGGTCAACACTTTGATAGCACTCTTATTAAATATCTCAATGTATATTCCAACAAGATATAGGATGGAACAATACTATTTATATTGCAATAGTTTTGATATATTGCGTTATTTAACCATTTCTTCAGTAAATCTGTGCCGGTGTTTGCATCTCTCCTCTCACAATCTCCTGGGAACCCCACCCCTACTTGCTCACATGCTGTTCAGCAACATTGAAGGAGATACATTGCTTCACTGGGATTTCTTTAAAATACGTTTACCTCATTTGAAGCTTTGGCCACTTTTAACATGAAAATCCGGATTTGTAACTAGGGCTGTCAGCATTAAATTGTTAATCATGGTGAGACGCGTTATAATATAATTAAAAATTGTGTTCATCACAAAAAATCTTTATTTTACACCGTCACTGCTGCTGTTACCAAATAATCTTTGCTATTAAGAATCACTAAGCTCTAGAATCTTTGGGTGCTGCTATTTTGACCCTTTGAGTCCCTTTTACTTGTTGTCAAGCTGCCAAAGACACTTCCTGCCTACTATTTGGACTATTTTGGAGAGTGCAAGTCACCACACACTTGTGGATGAAACCAAATTGAAAAAATTAACTGAAGTGCTTGTAAAATGGGTGGCAACTAACTGCAGACCATCTTGTTCATGCACCTTTGCTGTGTAATTTAATTTGACATTTAAAAAAAAAAAAAGCAAGCTTAAGGCAAGCTATATTTCTGAAAACATTGATTGCGTCTCAGTCTTGTTGCACATCTTTTGATTTGAAATAATCAAATCTAAAAGTTAAGTTCATAAAGTAACTCTTTGCATTCATTTGATTCGCAATCAGGACACACTGGTAAGAATGGGTTTACATAGATAATACAGACTATGGATGGGCATTTGATTACATTTTCTTAGTTGATCGTTGGGAGAATTAACAATTGACAATATATTTATTATTGAAATGCATTATTTAACTTTTTAGAAATTAAAAATGGAGTGAAAATACAGATTACAGTGCCTTTTTTGTTGAGCTCTTTATTACAAGAAGAACAACTTGTGGCAGTTAAACTGGACGTTCGGTTAGGCTAAACTTTAAGATGTATGTGCTGCGCCGCTCTAAAGCAGCGGAACCTGCGACTGCAAGCCGGCGTTCATAAACTGAGACCCTCGTTTTGAGGATGATGATGATTTAAAAAAAAAAAAATCTTGTAATACAATAACTAAACCAAAAACATAATACTTAGATCTGGCAGGTTTTGTAAAAACTAACCAAGGTACGGAGTCAAAAGAGGGTGAGAGATAAGCCTACCTAACATCAATTAGGCTACTTAAAAAAGTAGGCTACATAGCAAAGCCTCATGAAAATAACTTGTGTCAAATACTACTTCTGCACTAGTCTACTGATTTTGGTTGAGAAGATAAGCATGTTGACATGATCTGGGGTCCGATGCAACTGCAACCTGGTGACCATCAGTCCAGCCGCCAAAAACACCCGCTCTGAGGGACTGACGTTGCCGGGACATGAACGGGTACCTTGGCGCTAACTTGGCCAGTGTTTGCCCTCCCTTCATCCGCATTAGACAACGCAACCTGTCTTACCCAGGCTGTGAGATAGCCGCCCCCCACCGGTCTCCACCACCGCTCCTCTGTGCTAACGGCGGACATTGATGTTTGTTGAGACAGAGAACAGGATGCACCGCCACAGACGTTCCGCGACTCAAATGATGTACCACTAAACAAAGTGTATGACCTGGTTGTGTTGTACTTGTACACGGCATTGCAGTGTTTGCAGTGAACTAAGTGTTTTTTTTTAATCAAAATGGTCCCACGCCACACTTTGCCGTGATTGTTTCATGATTACTTTTGAAATCAAAACCAAAACTCGCAGACATCAAATATGGCCCCCTGATGGTAAAATGTGTAACTGCTGCCACAATTCATTTCATTGCTTAAAGACTCACACTAAGCAACTCAACCTGCATTAGTTTAATCGATTACAAATTAACGTGATCAACAAAATTCTTAATGATAAGTTATCGATTGTTGATTAATCATGCCCATCCCTAATACAGACTTTTGAACAGTTAAGAAATGCAAAAAATTGAACTTTAATCATGTGAAATAATGTGATTAACTATTGAAATTCAGCAATTAATTGCGATTTAAGAAATAATTAATCGTTTAACATCCCAAACAGACAGAAAATGTAGAAAAAAACATGAAAGAAACTAAAGTGTAGACAGTATTTACTACATGTTAACTGGTGTTATTCAGGGATCTGATCCAATCTGTTTTATTTTGGTCATAGTATTTACATCTGCCTGTGGTTATCTTGTTTATGTCCAGGTATAGAATAATAAGAGACCCTGCTGGCTGGCTGAACGTGGCCAAAGAGACGGGCCTGATCAAAGTAAAAAGTCTCATGGACAGAGAGTCTGTCTTCGTGGAGGACAACAAATACAAAGCACTCATTGGTGCATATGACAATGGTACGTGCGAGGCAAACCTTAAAGTTGTACATGCTTATCTGGCTTTCTGCACTGCATTTACACCAAAAACGTTTGGGCTTTATCTTACTGTTATTAAGCTTTCATATAATTTTCAATTGTTGTTCTGATGTATGTGTATATGTCTGTCACCTCACCAGATGAAGTCCAAGCTACAGGAACTGGTACTCTAATAATCCAGCTCGAAGATGTCAATGACAATGCACCCATCATTGAGGAACGTGCAATCAAGGTGCCTCTCCCTTGCCAAACTGTTAAAGGACCAGTGTGTAGGATTTAGTGGCATCATTTAGTGGTGAGGTTGCAGATTGCGATAAGTGTATAGTCAGAACTATTGTGTCATTCAGGTGAGGGCTGCAGTTATGGATTATTTTAGTAATAGAGTATTCTAGCGGGCGACCTCTAGCTCACCCAGTAAGAGCATGCGCCCCATGTAGGCTGAGATCCTCGGCCTTTGCAGCGGCCTGGGACCTGCGGGCCTTTGCTGCATGTTATCCCCAAGCTGTCTCCCACCTTTCCTGTCTATCAACTGTCACGCTGATTATTCCATCGATTAATCGGATAAGAAATAATTTTGCTTAATATTCAACGGCAATAGTAAACTGGATTCTCCTAAATCCGACAAACTGGTCCTTTTTAAGTGTCTTTTTTTTTTTTTTTTTAAAGCAATTTCAATACAGATACAATTTTAAATTTACTTATTGGGTGTAGAACTTGTGATGGGTGGGATTTAAGCCACTGTTGTACAGTAATGAGTAAACAAGGTCTTAAGTTGATATTCTGTTTTCCCAGGTGTGCAACAAACAATCAGCTCAACAACTACTGACGGTAACAGATAAAGACGGACCAGGCTTTGCTGCGCCATACAGCGTCTCTTTACAGGGCATGTCGAAGAACAACTGGACCGCTAGGATGAACGAATCCAGTATGTAGCCTTTTTTTGTGTGGGTGTGGGTGTGGGGCATGGCAGTTGCACGCTCCATGCAACATCTATGGCATTGTGCTGTTTTCTCGGTGCTCACTTCTGCAAGAGCTCCACACATTTCAGGTACTGGGTCAGAGATGCTTTAGTTTATAAGAAATTAAGAGATTGTCTGCTTGCTGAGATTTGAATGCTTGGAGTTTATTGGGAAGGCGATACACAGCATGGGAATAAGCAATATCTTAGGAAAACACCTCAGTGAAAATGGGGCCCCTCTTGCAATGCATTTACAAAGAATCTAGTTTATTTAGGCCATGATATGCTTTACACAGTGTTTTCCACAGGTTGAGACTGTAATGGTAATTTTCCTCTTTGTTGCAGAAACGGGCATCATCCTGAATTTAGCCACAGAGCTAGCCAGTGGAGAGTACACTGTGGTCCTGAGGTTACAGACACCCAGGGCGAGTGGCAGGACAGCACCGTGCAGGCCACAGTGTGTGACTGTACTGGGGAAGAAGTGTTATGCAAAGGGCGTGTGGCGGGTGGCACCGAGCTGCCTGTAATCCTGGGAATACTGGGAGGCATCCTGTTGTTGCTCAGTAAGTCTGATATTTAATTAACGTTGTATTTGTAAAGATTATTATGCTTTATCTGTGATGTAGGAGGGGTTTGGACTTGTAATTCATACGCACGGGACGTCACAACTACTAGCTGGCAGGCAAGAATATCAGTCTCTTGGCAACGAAACCTAGTAAGAAAATCATCTTGCCAGGACGTTGCCAGTTTTACTTTACGAAAGTTGTTTTTTTGAAAGACATGCCAGATAGTTGTAAATGACAGACTTAGACACGCACACATACTGTACAGACGCAAAGATATGCTGCAGACACACACACACACACAGCAGAGGAAGACACCGTCAGTTTCATTAAAGTGAGTTAGAAGAAATAATAATTATGTGTGTTGTTTGGGTCCCACAGACAAGGGTTAAGGTGGGAATGGACATGCGGTTCCTCTCTTCAGTCCACAAACAGAGTAACTTTTGTCACAATTATTTACAAAAGCTCCCGCAAAATCAGGCATTTTGTGCCGCAGTAATTTGAAAGTCAGCAAAATCCTAGAGGGACTGGTTAAAACGAGACAAATAAGAACAGGCATTGGAACAATGTTTATACACATACAAGACTTCATCACACAACTGAACAAATTAGCAAACATTAGTGGGTAGCTAGCTAGTAACACTCACCTTTGATTATGGAGGTATTCCTGTTTTTCACCACCCATAGGACAGCGTTAACCCCTCTGCTCTTGAAAATATAGCTATCTGTACGTTTGTAGGCTGTCATGTTTTGTGAAATGTTAGGTGACTGAATCTCTATGAGATGGATGTAAATATCTTCAAACTCCAAGTCTGGTAGGGACTTTACCAGCTTCAAAACATTGAAAACATCAGTGGGTGCTTTGTACGGATCACAAGTTCCAAGTATGTTAATCTTTTCATGATATCTAATTTTAAAGTGCCCAAATTATGGAAAATCACTTTTTCTGGGATGTGGGGAATTTTGGGTCTCTGGTGCTTCCACACGCATACAAACTTGAAGAAAAACTATCCATGCTGTTTTGAGTGAGAGAGTTATCTGAATGGCCTCTGCCTTCAGTCTCCGGGTGAGCTGTTCAAAATCTCCACAGCTTTCTGTAGCATGCTAGCACATTCTCAATGGAAAAACACTGCTAAAACACACTAGTTCACCATAATTTACAAAAGAACTTCTTCCATGTCCCTATTCTGCAGGTATTCCACAAATTTGGCCTTGTTTATAAGAAGTCTCCCAGCTAATCCTCCCTTATACTGACCAAAGGAGGAAAAACCGTAGCTAGCTGATACTGCGCATGTGAAACTCTCAAAGATAGTATAGAAGTCAGATGTCTCACACTGTAGCTAAAAGAGAAACCCAAAGACACAGGGTGAAAAGAGAATCTGCAGCAAGTACAACAAAAAATATGGTGTTTTTTGAAAATGAAACCTATTCTGGTACAACCTCAAAATACAAATATGAACATGAAAATCTGCATAATATGGGCGCTTTAACATTTGGTGACATATGGTCAAAATAGTTTAGTAATTGATTGTAGTATTAGAAATCTTCAAGGCTGATATTCCTCTGGCTGGCTACTGTTGCCATTTTCTCGCCGTTTTCTTGCCTGCCAGGTATCCATGGTGAGAACATAACTGCAAAGTAAGAATAGTCTTTAACCTCAATGTTCCACTTCCGGGATTGCTCCAGAATGCTATGCAGACTTGCCAGACGCTCCTCCTCGGTGCCACGATGTCTGGCAAAGTGAGACTAGACTAGAGACCCACCGATATATCGGTTGGCTGATATTATCGGCCAACATTAGGCATTTCCCGATCCGTATCAGCATTCAAGCTGAATCCCATTTCTCCATCTTACCCCTACCCCTTGGCCCTTACCCCTACCCCTTGGCCCTTGAAACCAAGGGGTAAGGGGTAGGGGTGAAAACATACCCCTATGAAATGGGACACCACTTGGTGACATCACCATACAGTAATGATCACAAACCTCCAAGATGCCGTCTCTGTCTGTTGATTGTGTGGGTTTGGACAACAGTGTCATATGTATTTAAATATTTATATATTTTATGTTCACTTTGGTAGTGCAGAGGCAGATGTTCTTATCTGTGTAGTACTTAGGTCTGTTTGCAATACAAATGTGTATACACATGTATCATGTATACATACATATACACCCTGTATACATGGTGTATACATACATATACACCATGTATACATGGTGTGTGTATATCTATTTCAGTTATCACCGTTTTGAATGTCATTGATGTTCACAAAAACATTTTGTTGACAAAAATCTGTCTTTATTGGTGATAAATTGAACATAACCGGCAAACACGTTACATAAAATTGTTACAGAACCATTATCAACTATTAGAACCATAACTAACATGTCACACACATAAAAAGGCTTCAAATGTGTAAAACTAAAAATAAAAAGGCTTCAAATGTGTAAAACTAAAAAATACAAACAAGACCACAAAAAACAAATTAACTACAGCTGTTCTGATATTCCAGACCAGTCTGATGCATGTTGGCCAGTAACCCCCCCCCCTCACACATCATCAGTGTCCCATATCAAAACCAACAACAATATACAAGTGCATGAACAATGAACAGGAATTAATTACAAATGATTACAATAATACAGTACCAATGCAATAATGAATGGGTACAACATGAACACATGATTTAGGAAACGTCTGTTTTCAGCCCCAAAGTGGTCCAGCTGCTGTTCCCTCCTGTGTCCTCCTGTGTGATACAGGGCGGTATATGTGAAGCATGTAGCGACAATGTATACAGTCCATTCAAGGCAGAAATATGTGGGACTGTTCAACGTTAGCGTTAGCGATTAGCGTTAGCATTGCAAGCTAGCAATTTTTAAAAAGTTTCAGTTAGGAACATGGTTGCAAGTATACATGTACAGGACTGCATAGACCACAAAACAAGACTGTCATAACTTTTTAATCAATTATTTAAGCCGAAAGTACTTACATTTATGTGTCTTTCTGGTCGACGGCTAGCCATTGATGCCTGTGTGTTTTCAAGTGAGGTCGCGTCCACACTCGGTTTCTAGGGCTATACAGCCCTTGGTCTATCCCCTTCCCCTAGGTCGTAATAGGTATTGGGACAGCACTAGGTCCCGCGTGAACGCGCAAAAGCTAGGGGAGGGGAAGGAATGGGATTCAGCCTTATAATGGCCAATAAAAATAAAACATTTATGACAAATTATTCTGATGAACATTTAAAAAGTAAAATGAAGATGCATGGTCAACCATTTTATGAGTGTTGGTGTTGCATAGTTTGTCCACCAGAGGGCACTACAATGTTCTTGTTGGGAGACCTGATTGTTTGTTTCTGGGTTTTTCTTCAAAGGACTTTAAGTTTTGTATCTTAAGTTTGTATTTTTATATATTTTATTTATCAGAACTTTAATATATGTGCATGTTCTTCTGTTCTGTTGTGAAAAATCTTATTTTAGTGCTGACTACAAATAAATGTTGGGTAAATCTGTTTTGTTTTAGGTTTCTGGATTTCTTTGTTTTATATATATATATATATATATATATATATATATATATATATATATATATATATATATATATATATATATATATATATATATATATATATATATATATATATTGGAATATAGGATTTTTAAATAACCAAATATTTGGATCACATCGACCTTAAAAATCCCTTATCGGTCGGGCTCTAGACTAGTTGTATTAAGCTTTGTGCTCTGTGTGTCCAGTGCTCGTGTTGCTGCTGCTGCTATTTGCAAGACGGAGAAGAGGAGAAAAGAAGGAACCTCTACTGCAAGACGACGATATCAGAGACAACATTCATTACTATGATGAAGAGGGAGGTGGGGAAGACGATCAGGTAAATTAGACTTAGACTTCTCTTTAATGATCCTTTTGGGATGACTCCCGTGAGGAAATTAAGAAAATTAAGACACAGGTTTGGAATAATGTTTTGATTACAAGGCTCAGTCAGGTGGTAATTAAAATAATCAAGGAGGTACATCAAAGTCAGAAACAGAAAGCATTGGCTACATCTCTGGCAGTCACAGCCGAGCAGCGCCGGTCAGGCACCCAGTTAAAATTAAGACGTTACCCAGCCTTTGTGATAATTCAATACGATACTCTACTTTAGTAAACTTGTATCACAATTATCATTAAAGATTAAATATGATTTTAAGGAACTGTAACACATTAAGTTTTTTTCTGAAAGCATAATAGTGGGCAATTGTCCAAAAAGTTTTAAAAAAAAAATCCCTTTTTAAAAGTAGTACCACAAGGTAAACCCATTTTGCAAACATTTAAATTACCTGATTAACATTGTGAGCAGCAGTTTATTGTTTTAGGCAGTTGAAGTGGATTTGATTTTAATATAAAATATTGATCTGCTACATTCAATGTATTGTATAAATATACAAATGGATTTCTTAGTTAAAATAAAGATGCTTTATCTTATGTGTGAACTCTACATGTCTTGCCATCAGGACTTTGATCTAAGTGTTCTCCATCGTGGATTGGACAACCGGCCCGAAGTGTTCAGAAATGACGTGGTGCCGAACTTCATGCCGGCTCCTCAGTACCGGCCCCGCCCCGCCAACCCAGAGGAAATTGGCAACTTCATTGATGATGTGAGTCAAACATTCGAGATCTCATACAAACTTATCCAATCTAACATTGTTAGAATAGGTATTTATAACTGCTGTATTAAATTGTTTTTAAAGGGTTGGTAAACACATTTGTTTGAAATCACAACTTACATCTTCAATCACAATCTTCAAAATTATGCAGTTCAAACTCCATGGGGCTCCTTTTTGTTTCCAGTTATGGCAATGTTTGTTTGTCAAGGCATGATTTTTGTGTAAATGTGGTTTTTGATACTTGTCACATCATCATCTCTCCCCATCTTCAATGACTTGATTCTGCTGTGTATATACAAAACGTATGTCAAATATATCCTCTGCTTCTCTCTCAGAACCTGAAGGCAGCTGACAATGACCCAACAGCACCTCCTTATGACTCCCTGCTGGTTTTTGATTATGAAGGGGGTGGCTCTGATTCAGGAAGCCTCTCGTCTCTGAACTCATCAAGCAGCGGAGACCAGGACTACACTGCCTCAATGAGTGGGGACCCCGCTTCAAGAAATTGGCAGACATGTACGGAGGAGGAGAAGATGATGACTTGCTGTAATGTACCAAAGATCAAATGAATTGGATAGGCAGATGCACATATGGCTACATATGTTAGATTGAGTTAAGCATGGACTGATAAGGACTGCATCCCAGTGAAAATATAGTCAGACACCATTATGCACAAAGATGGGTTTTATTCTGTTTGTGGGTATTGACTGTTTATTGTTGTTAGCAGTAACAGACCTGTTCAGAAGTCAAAGGATGAGTTTTTTTTTTTATTTTTATAAATGAGTTCCCCATTTTGAATGGTTAAGTTCGGTCTGTGTTTTAGATACCTGTTTAAATCTAGGCTGAAGACTGTTTTCTCTTTATTTTCTGTTTGAGTCTTGGAGCCAAATTATAGTTGATTTATGGATTTTGTGCTGATATTTCAGCCTGTGTTCTAGCTTTCTGGGTGACACTGGATACATACACAGATGCTCGCAGTTGCATTGGTAACAGCTTATTTTGGTAACATATGGTACTTTACACTTTGTTTTTTTTGTGTGTTTTGTACTACTACTTCAGTTAACTTGCATTGTTTTGTATTTCTGTTTGAGGAATGAAATTGCAAATGATTAAGGGGAAATCCAGCTATCCACCCTACACTACATCACCCTCTAAGGCTGTATTCAATGATGTACCAATAAATGCTTTTTAAAATGTTAAATTGGTTGTTGAAATGTTAAGTGTCTGCTTAGTTGACATCTTTATTACATTGCTATTTTTGGCGCTACCACCAATGGTACTTTTTTTATGAAAGCTTTGTTAATTTTGATTTTTTTTTTTTAATAAAGTTACTCTTAATACAATGTGTTTGTGACTGGTCTTTTATTTCACTAATGGAGAGTATTTCACAAAAAGACATCAAAATTTGAATCCGCAAAGTCAGGTTCCTATCACATATACCACAGACAACTGCCAGGGGTGATAGATATTTTGCCTCAACTCAATTAAGTCAACTTTACTTATAGATCACTTGAAAAACAAACACCGAGGAAGTTACAGGAAAGGGTCTCTTAACAGAGGTAAAATGGCACTCTCAAAGGCTATGAAACGCAAAGTTGATATTGAAAACAGGTCCTTGAATGATGACTGGACTGAAAAGTACGCATTTATCATGCCAACCTTCCGGAATGCCTCACCATTATGCCTAATTTGCAACAAAACTGCTGCTGTTGCAAAAGAATACAATCTGCGCCGTCACCACCACACTAAACATTCAAATTTTAAGATTTCATATCCTGAGCAGTCAGAGGCGCGTCAGAGAAAAATCGGCGCACTGAAATCTGCCTACTCCCACGCAAGTGGCATTATTACTCGAACTTTAACTGATCAAGAGAGAGTAACGTGTGCATCCCTGCAGGCTGCTTGGGTGCTTTGCAGACATAACCGGCCTTTCACTGAAAGTGAGTGCATGATCACCGTTCTGGAGGAACTTGCCCCCGAAAAATCAATGGACAGAGTTATTGCATCTGTCAAACAAGTACCTCTATCTGCCTCAACTAATGCACGTCGTGTACACGTTTTGGCGGAGCAAGTTCAGCGAGTTGTCATTGACGGGGTCAAGGAAGCCAAATATATTTCGCTGGCTATTGAGTCCACTGACAACACGGATATCTCACAGTTGTGCGTTTTTGTCAGATACTATGATGGCAAAGATTTCCGAGAAGAGCTGCTGGCATTGCTTCCACTCGAGGACAACACCACTGCTGACATCATCTTTGGAAAACTGGAGGATTTTTTTAAAAGCCATGGATTTCCCCTGGATAAAATCAACCTGACAGTGACAGATGGTGCACCTGCCATGATTGGAAAAAAATAAGGGTCTGGTGAGCAGAATAAAGACCCTAAAACTCCTAAAACTAACGTACTCCATTGTATCATCCATCAAAGTGTGCTGTGCGCAAAGCTAAGTGGGGAGCTCAAAGAGGTGATGGAAAAAACAATGAAAATTATTAACCACATCAGAGGAACTTCAAGCACGCAGCACCGCCTGTTCCGCAAATTCGTGCTGGAATCCCAGGCTTCTCATGATGACCTGTTACTCCACAATGACATTTTCTCCCATTTAAATAAACTTCTCAACTAATCTACATCTGCAAGGAAAAGAAAAATCAGTGGTGGATTTGGTGGAAAAACTTGAAGCCTTTGGGAACAAACTTGATCTGTTCCACGCAGATTTGTTGTCAGGGAGGCTGCTGCACTTCAACACACTGAAGACGGTGGGAGAAGGCAACGTAACAGACAAGATGAAGATATTTATCACACAATTAAAAGACAACTTCTCTGCTAGATTTGATGACTTTTTTATTTCCAGGGATGTCATTGGATTTGTGCGTGACCCATTCACCATCACCCCAAGCGGAGAATTCTCCACAAACGCGGTAAAATGCTGCAGTTGGACGAGGCAGCCATTCAGAGCGAGCTGGCTGAAATTCAGGCCGCAGGCGACATGAAGGCTGCTCTCAGTGGTGCTGAAAGCCTGAGCGCGTTTTGGATATCTTGTCCCGAGGTCTATGGCACATTGAAGACGCTGGCTATGTATGTGCTCACCATGTTCGGTTCAACCTACACCTGTGAGGCTGCGTTCTCCAGGATGAACTCGATTAAAACGCACAAGAGGAACTGTCTGTCAACCCAGTCTTTGGAGGACTGTTTGCGCTTAAGTCTGACAGCGGCCAAGCCTGATGTGAAAAAGTTAGTGTCAGAGGGGAAATGTAACTTCAGCCATTGATTAATTAGTGTTATAGTAGTCCATTTCAGCCTTGTGATTTGATTTCGCTATAGCCCACTTAACGTTTTACTTGCTGTGCGAACAATATTT
Source organism: Etheostoma spectabile (assembly GCF_008692095.1). Classification (NCBI taxonomy): domain Eukaryota; kingdom Metazoa; phylum Chordata; class Actinopteri; order Perciformes; family Percidae; genus Etheostoma; species Etheostoma spectabile. The sequence goes on along the minus strand of NW_022602610.1, from coordinate 6,772 downwards.
GTGACCTGTTTTGCTCTGGTTCCAGGCTATTTATTTACCATGCTATTTTAAATTGTGCCAGATCGTTTTTTCCTCCTTTTTTAGTCCTGAGGAGTTTGCTAGTTCCAAGCATGTTGTTGAGACTTTGAAATAAAAAACAAATGTTAAGTAAGGGCCTGAGGAAAAGTTATGTTTTCAAAAAAACTGTGTGAAACAATAAATACAAAACAGTGTAACGAGTCTGTCCTCATTTTGGGGTGTAGCCTAAATAGAGTCATAAATGGTGGTGATTACTGAGAAGAGACTCAGTTGTTGCTGCTTTTAGTTGCTTTAATAGTGTAGAATAGGCCTACATATTTTCTCTTTGATCCTCACAATTTTGGAATCCAGTTGCGGGCCGGATCGAACGGCTTGGCGGGCCGCCAGTTGATGATCACTGTTATAGATGTTAGGGGTGATCCGAGTATCCGGCTGAAACGAGTATCCGGTACGGACTAAGCACTTTTGCCGAGTACAAGTATTAAACAAGTAATGTTAGTCAATATCCGTGCTCGGATTGAATACAACTCCTCAACTGGCCGCGCAGCGTTCTGAGATAATCACAGCGCAATAATCCCACACACACACACACAGAAAAAGGAGAAATGCGCTCTCTCTCCCGCTCCGTCAGTCTGGTCTGCGGATCTGTTCCGTTAACGTTTAGGGTTTCTTCTGCTTGAGGTTTGTTTTTAACTTCCGTTTGTAGTACTTACAGACATAGTAACCAGTAGATTTCTGGTGAATGTGGGTTTCAGACATGCTGCTTGGTTTAAATGCAACTCCCGTTGCGTTCTTTTTTTTTTTTTTTTTTTTTTACTGTCAGCTGCCCCCCGCCCCGCCCCCTCTCTCTGTGTCTCTCTCTTACTCTCACACACACACACACATATACAAAAATAATAAATAATAAAAAGAACAAAAAATAGAAGAATAAAAAATAAAAAAAAGAACCAAAAAAATCACACTGATCATAAAAAAATTAAAAGTTATATTGAGTATGAAAACTCTTAAGTAAAATGTAATGACATTTTACTTCATAATTGCAACCGCATGTGTTGTGTTCATTGTTGCAAAACGTTCTGTATATAGTTTGTGTGTTACCATGACAACACCATTGATCTGAAGCTCGGTGCTGTCATGTAAATAGTTTTCAAATCAGCAATAAATTATAACAATTTTTGATCAACCCATAACAATTGCATGCTTAAATAACATACCGGTTAAAGCCCCGCATTTGAAGAGAACCCAACCCACTTCCGGGATTAAATCTGACCACTTCCGGTTTAGGCCCCGCCCAGTCCGAGTACGGATACGGGTACAGATAATTCATGTGGTAAACAGATACAGATACAGATACAGATAATGCTGTACTCGCTCATCCATAATAGATGTACTTAAAGTTTCCCCTTAAACCCAACTGTCTGAGCCAAATGAGCATGGTATTTGCTAAATTGGGTACTAAAGGCATTTTATTTAATTTGCAGCGCACCACAATCGCTAATTGGCCTTGCTTGCCGGAGTCGCTTTGTATGGTGACCAGCTAGTTATTGTCATAATACCTTAAAGTGCTCATAGTAGCTCTTTTTCAGGGTCATAATTGTATTAAGAGGTTATAGCAGAATAGGTTTACATGGTTTAATTTTCTAAAACATTTTAATTGCTGTAGCTCCCCTTTTCACTCTGTGTTGAGCTCTCTCTCTCTTTTTAAGCTACAGAGTGAGGCATCACACTTCTGTTCCATTTTTGTTTGGAATCGCACATGAACAGTAGTTAGGTAAGGACTACTATCCAGTCAGAACCTGGTGTGCCATGCTAGCAGCAAGGTGAGCATATAAACTGTTACACAGTGACGCATGTTCGTCACGGAAGTAAAGGCTGGACTACAGTAGAGCTGTTAGGAGCAGTTTGTGAATAGTGTTTTCTGTTGAAGATGGTAAGTGCTTTTGGGATGGATTTTGGCCTTTTTCACTTTGAGAAACACAACAAAGGAAAGGGAAAAAGCCAAAAAGCATGAAATGATCACTGATGGCGCACATTTGTTTGTTTGGTCAGAAATTGACGCGTGGCATCTGTGTAACTGCGTGTCTTGGTAATAAGAATTGTCAATGAATTGCTTGTCCAAGAGTTTCAAACTTAAATGGATATGACAATCCGTTTATTCAAACATAATAACTGGTCTTCTTTTAATCCTTTTCCTACACTTAACCACGGTCAAAAAGCTGTGACCTTGCTGTGCGCAACACAGCTGAACTAATTAGGCCACATTTAAATATACTTTTTACACCTTCAGCATCACACGCTGGTCAACCAATGAAATGGCTCCAACACGACCGGCCCCTAATTGTATATGGCGATAGAAGACAACAATTAAACACAAACACACATATTTATATATGGAAAGTGGTCCTGGGCACTGCCAGGTGCTGTTGAGCAAGGCACCATGCCCCCCCACCTGCTCAGGGCGCTGGTTCGGCTGGCAGCCCACTCACTCTGACATCTCTCCATTAGTGCATGTATAGATCCTGAACATGTGTGTGTGTGTGTAGTTCAGGACTATGTGTAAAACTAACAAAGTGTTGACACAGAGTGGGAATTGTAATTTCCCCATAGGGGATCAATAAAAAGATTAAAATTAAAATTAAATTAAATGGAGCCATGTAAAACTTAAACGGCAGGCTGTAGGCTACCTTAAACCAATTTTCCTTTTTTTTTTTTTGTTATGTAGGCGGCTGTGGCTCAGTGGTAGAGCGGTTGCCTGCCAATCGAAAGGTTGGTGGTTCGATCCCTGCCCCTGCAGTCATTGTCGAAGTGTCCTTGGGCAAGACACTGAACCCCGAGTTGCCCCCGGTGCTGCGCATCGGAGTGTGAATGTGTGTGAAAGTTCATCTGATGAGCAGGTGGCACCTTGTACGGCAGTCCTGGCCACAGTGTATGAATGTGTGTGAATGGTGAATGTTCCCTGTAGATGTAAAAGCGCTTTGAGCAGTTGTTAAGACTTGAAAAGCGCTAAATAAATACAGCACATTTACAATTCATTTTCTATTAACAGGCACAATTTTGTCAAAGGTCTTTCGATAACGTTTGTTTTCGTCTGGATACTAACAGATCTGACCATGCCAGACCTGTCAGGGAATGTTTTGATTATTTTTCCAATTTTTCAGGAATTCCGTGGGGTTGTTGCATCCACAATCAAAACGTCTCCTGTTGCAAGATTACGTTTTGTTTTGTTCCACTTTTGCCTTTCCTGTAGCAAAGCAAGATATTCCTTTGCCCATCTTTTCCAGAATAAATCTGAAATGTACTGTGGCTGTTTCCATTGTCTTCTTACATACTGGTCCTTCTGATCAAACAGACCCGGATGCAAACTTGGTTTTCTTTTTAGTGTGAATGATGGTTTGGCGTTAGAGGTTCCAAATCGTTAGAATCTGCAGAGACTTTGGTAATGGGTCGATCATTTAATATTGCTTCAGCTTCACATAAGACAGTGACCAAGGTCACTTCATCAGTTAAGGGTTGTAGATGTAGAACAGATAACAACACCTTCCTAACCAGCCTGATCATGCTTTCCCAAGCACCGCCATGATGTGAAGCGGTTGGTGGATTGAAACTCCATTTGATGTCCTCATGCAGTAAAGCGTTTTCAATTGTCCCATTGTTCAATTTTGCAATTTCTCTTTTTAGTTCCTTTTCTGCTCCTGTGAAGTTTGTGCCATTATCTGAGTGGAAATGGGCCACTGGGCCTCTCAGACATATAAATTGACGAATGGCACTGATGCAAGAGTCCGTGTCCAGTGAATGTTCCACTTCCAAATGAACAGCTCTGCTTGCCATACACGTAAAAATGACTCCGCAACGTTCACATAGGAACGGCCTTGCTTACCTCTATTAGTCCAAAGTATCCCCACCCCGACATTTGAATGGAGGTAAGTCAGGAGTAATTCTTTCTTTTGGCAGGTCAGCCATCTTTTGATCGCACATCTGTCCTTTGTGACACTTGCAAAACCACACAACTTGACAAGATTTCTTGCCGCTGCAATGGCGTGTGCGATCCAATATTTTTTCCCAACCTGGAGAGGAGTGGACTTCTCCCCCCGCCTTATCTGTTCATGGATATGTCGGAGATTAACGTGGAGATGTGCTGATTTTTTGACAGGATGATTGGGTGTTTGCTTTCTTCTGGCATAGCCACCCTGGACAGCCTTCCACTGACTCTCAGCAGTCCTCCTACAACAGGGTTGAGCTTGTAGATGGGACTACTCTTTTTCACAGATTTTCCAGACAACAAAGCGCAAATCTCATCATTATATCTTTCCTTTGGCAGAATTGGATAATAGCACTTTCTGCCATACACAGGTTATCAGTTGACAAAGTTTGTCCCATTAAGCATCATCTTCATCAATAGTGGCCTCCAGTGCATCCATGTTTCCTTTGCTTGCCACAAGAATTCTGGACCTGACAACCGTGTCTTGTCGTTCAAAAGCTTGTGGACTGTCACACCTCTAGATGCATCATCTGCAGGATTTTGTGACGTGTGGATGTACCGCCATTGGTCTGTGTTTGAAGCTTGCCTAATAACAGAGATTCGGTTGGCCACAAATGTCAGGATCTTTTGTTCTCATTATGGATGTATTTCAAGACTGTGGTGCTGTTGGTCCAGAAACAGGATTCTTCCACTGAAGCTGTAAACTTTCTCTTTACCATCTTGTCTACCGAACAGCTAAGACAGCAGCAGTGAGCCCAAACGAGGGATGGTTATGGTTTTAGTGAGTATACTCTGGCTTTCCAAGTGTGAAAGACACATGCACATCACCTTCTTCATTCTCTAACCTCAGGTATGTTACTGTGCCGTATCCTACTTCACTAGCGTCAGCAAAGTGGTGCAATTGGGCATTGACAGGTGTTCCAAAGTCACATGGTTTTAAACACCTGTTCACTTGGAACATCAAAAGCCCTTTAAGGTCAATCAACCACTTGATCCATTGTTGTCTTAGGAATTGCGGAATTTCTTCATCCCAGCCACAGTTCATTCTGCACAAATTTTGTAGAATGTGCTTGGCTGGAAGAGTAACTGATGCAAGGTACTCCAAGGGATCATACACTGAGCTAACAAACAGATAAAATCCCGTCGAGTTTGCATCCTTTCTTTGCAGTCCATGCGGAAGTTGAAGGTGTCATTCCATACACCGTTGGAGCCCCAAGGCTCTTTCCATTGGGAGTTGGTCCTGTCCAAAAAAGCTCACTCACTTTTTTAGAGTGGTCCTTCTCTGAATGTTTGCAGGACTTTGCGATTGTTGCTGATCCATTGTGTAAGATGAAAGCCTCCCTTCTGGCAAAGGTCATCAAGATCTTTAACTATTGTATTGCTTTTGCACAGATGGTGAGCTTTTCAGACAGTCGTCCACGTAGAAATTTCTATGAACAGTGTCAACAACTTCATCTGGAAAGCTGCCTTGATGGTCATCAGCAGTCCTCCTCAAAGCGTAGCCTGCACAGCTGGGAGATGACACTGCTCCAAATAAGTGTACAGTCATTCTGTATTCTGTAACTTTGTTGGTAAGATCTCCATTGGGCCACCATAGGAATCGCAGAAAGTCCTTGTCTTCCTCTGCTACCTTGACTTGGTAAAACAGATTTTATGTCAGACATAAAGGCAACAGGTTCTTGTCTGAACCTTAGGAGCACTCCTATTAAGGGACTTTTAAGGTTTGGGCCTTGCAAAAGTTGATCATTTAAGGAAGTTCCTTTGAACTAAGCTCCACAGTCAAAAACAACCCGCAACTTGCCTTTGCGTGGATGGTAGACACCATGATGTGGAATGTAAAACACATTGTCCTCACAACAACGTAATTCATCCTCTGGGACCTTTTCAGCATAACCATTGCGATAACATCCTCAAGACACTTTGTGTACTCTTGCTTGAACTTTTCAATTCTTTCCATTTTCCTTCTAATTCCGACGAGGCGCTGTTGAGCAACACTTCGGTTATTGACATTGTTTCGTTTTTGGTTTTGAATGGGTATTTTTAAACTGTAATGTCCATCCTGAACTTCACATATCACAATGTATGTTGATACAGATGTCTTTGGGTCATTGTTAACAAACATATCCTTGATTTTTTTCCCAGTCAGGTTTATCTTTCGCATTAAAGCTTCTGTGCAAAATGTAGAAGTTGATCCATTGTCTAAGAAAGGCATAGGTCGGTTCACATTTACAGGAATTTAGGCCATCAGTGCTCACTGACTTGTCAATTTTTCTTTGACATGAATGTGTAAAGCTGTTGGATGACTCAGTTTGCATTTTTCACAGGTAATGCGCTTTTCAAAATTTTGCTCAATGCCCAGTGTTGAGACACCCAAAGCATACTCATTCTCCTTTAAGAAGTTGATTTTTTCACGATGGCTAATCTTGGGAAATTGATGACATCCAGAAAGTGGCCTTGTAAACAGAATAAACAATTGATATTGCAACTCTGTTTAGTTACTTTTTCCTCATATTGTAGTTATTGGTAGCATAGACATTTTTAGTGATGTTGTCAAGTTTCCTTTTGGGGTTTTCTGTATCTACATCCTTTTTGATATACATTCCTTTTTCTTAGGTGTGAAGATCTCCAAAAACTGGGTCAGACAAATTCTTGACTTGGTGTTCCCAAACTCCAGAACATCACTGAAGTTTGGTTCACGCTTTGTTTTTCACGAAACATCACATGCAAGACTGCGGAATTGTTCTTCAGTTTAAAGGAAGTTTTGAAATTACAACT
>NW_022602609.1:0-32953 GCF_008692095.1 Etheostoma spectabile | reverse complement strand
ACGCCTCATTTCTTGTCCAAACACACCAACAGCGATGGCAGCTTCATCCTGTAATTTAAGTGTCTTAAGGATCTGTCTGGGATGTTGAGTCGAGGCATTCTGAGCGTTGTCGTGATATATCTTTGAACAAATGCCAAAATACAGTAAATGACTGGATTCAAAAATAAACATAACAACATGAAACAACAACATAATTTCAGAACCAAAAAAACCCACAAGGCATCATCTGCTTTAAATCAACACGAAGACATTCTCCCTCGTCGAGGAGACTTTGGAGGCCTTTCGATGCGTGGAGTGCTACCCAAAAATAGCCCGGTGGTTAAGGCGAGGGGATCCATAGGGCAATGCAGGGAACTCTGTTCACGACCCACGCTCAAGGACCCCCTGTCCAGGGGCTGATTCATGAGCAGGGGTCAGTCCTGCAGAGTATATATCAGGTTCTCAGTTTGTTGCTTTTAGCAGCTGTTATTGCATTCAAGAGACTGAGCTGCCCCCGCTGAATCACAGGCATGAGCGCAGGGAGGGGGGGGACTTTGCCCTCAAGGGGCCCGACCGTGAAGGCAGAGCAGGAGGCAGGACCTTCACGATGACGCCACGGCACTACGGGCCGGCCCATGCTGGGATACTGTAACGCAGGCCCATGCCAGGCTGTCTCCAGGCTGCCAGGCAAGGCAGCACAGGCTAGGTGGTCCAGTCCTGTTTCCCCTCCAGCCGCATGCACAGGCTTGTTTAAACAGATGGGTGCCTTCACAAGCTTCCCCTCAGCCCTTGGACGTCATTAGGCATGCGTGTGTGATGTGGCCTTTCCCTGGAGCACCCTGGACTGTGTCCTTCAGAAAGAGAGAGAGAGATGTTACCAGCTGCAGGACTCAGACCACAGCAGCCCTTGGCCCAGTTTGAGCAGATGACTGTGAGCCAAAAATATGGTGAAACTGCATCAAAATTTTGGCTCTGTGGCAGCCCTGATAAACTTTCGATGCTAAAGTCCAACCCTCCAGCCAACGATTCAACATTCTCCGCTCCACAGTACTGCCAACTCTTTCCTGAACACTGAATACTCACTCCATCACCAGTTGCTTGCTTCTTACAGGTGATCCTGGCGAAAACCGTGACTGGAAGTACAGTTAGCATAAAACATATCTTATAGATGTGTGCATGTTGATTATAATGAGTTTTCTGAAGTTGTAATATGGTTCATGGAACCAACACAAACATGTAGATTCCCATAGAATCACAGTCATTGTGTCAAAGAGATGGATGGTTAACAAAAAAAAAAATCAAACAGTACTGTTAAAGTGGTTTAGATGATTTGGTTTAAAAAAAGATTCATTTGTTTCAATTTCAACACCTGCGACAGGTGTTTTGGGTTCAATCAAATGTATTATTTAATCTCAGAGTGACGTATGGGAGAGCTAAAACGGAAATAATGATGCAAATCACCAGTTTTGTAATCTAAAATTAGATTATTCTTATAAACTTATTTATATTCTTATAAATTTATAATCTAAAATGAATCACAATGTGTAAAGTGTTCTGTCGCCGGAGCAACAAGACCTCTAGGCAAACAAAAACAGAAAATAGCAATCAATCAAGTTCACGCATTCTTGAGAAGAGGTCAAGCAAAAGATGTGAACACCTGTGCAGGTGCACTAAGAGTGTGTTGGACCTTTTAATTAACTCTCTCTGATGCAAGCCTGATCAATATTCTAAATATGATATCCATTTCTACCCTTGGAAAAACAATACAAAACCTATGGTTTAACATTTATGGCCAATACATTTGAATACAACGGAGCAAATGCATGATCACCTGACTCAAATAAAGGAAAACTTGGGAAAAATGTGTGAAGGACTGTACCTCCAGTCAAATGGTCCAATAAGCAGAACAACATAAACAGAACTTTATCTCCTGAGAACAAGACGCTGCTATCTAGTGAGGCTGAACCCTTTTACTGAGGAATCGCAACTGCAGAAAATCTCCCACGGTCACTGATACCGAGACACATCCATTTCTGTCAAGAGCAGTTGAATGACTCATTAGTAGCTGCCATGAAGGCCACATGGTTGCTCACTTTATCATTTATCAAAGCACTGTGTCCCTTAATGGCAGCCAATAGAGTGTAACAGGCAGTGCTATCTGAGTGCTTTGATCCAGAACGGGCCTGTTCTCCATCACCCTGTTTGCCCCGGGGGGTACTGGGTGGCCTTGTGTTGTAGTCCCTGCCTGGTCCATGGGGACATGGGTTAGAAAAGGTGGCTATCTCGGATGTCCCCCCCCCCCCTCCTTCATACCTTCTTCTGCGCCCTAACCATCCCTCCCCCCCTGTTTCTTTACCACATGAAAGCTAGCAGAGGGCATGCCGATCTGATCCCAGCCGCTGACATGAATTTTTGATCAATGGCTGATGCCTCTGAAGGGCCTTTTCCAACACTGCTCCTCTCGCCAGCCTCCCCACTCCCCGATGGCAACACCCCCACCCCCACTCCACCCCACTCCTCCCCTTTCCTCTAACTCTAAAGCTTTGGGCAACTCCAAATGTCAATGATGTTAGTTTAGCCATTGTACACGGCTGGCCGCATCTGAATGGCTGACTGTCCCCAGCCAGTCCTCTACAATGGCCTCCTTTCTCACTCTGACTTGTTCTCAGCATTTTCCCCCCTTCCATGAAGAGAAGGCTCTCTCTCTTCTCTCTCTCTCTCTCTCTCTCTGGCTCTTGGAGCTCTTTGGCTCTGCTGAGAACCCTAGAGTCGGAGAGGGAGCAGGAGATCAAGAGAGAAGGCCAGAGAGAGAGAGAGAAAGAGGAAAAAGAGAGGGTGTGAAGGAAGGATGGTGGTGGGGAGGTCAGTAGGGAGGTGGACCGTGACAGAGCAGTAAGCGGTTTTATAACCAGAATTGTTACAGTGTGCCCTGCCAATAATTACCAGCATAGAGCAACGGCGGTAAATCTGGCTTTCACAGAGCAGCTAAGCTTGTTAGTGTGCTTAATCGGACAGGGAAAGAGTGTGTTGTGGCGCTGAAAGCTTTGGGGACTGAGAAAATGCGAACGTGCTTCCCTAATGAAGAGTGATGAGAGAGAGAAGACGGGGGGGAGTCATACGTAGATGATGAATTTACAGATCAGGATGGGTTGAAATTCCTCATATGTGAGTGAGAGACTGCCTGTATAGACGCAGGGTCATGGAGGGGAAAAACAGTGGAGAAGAAGGTTGGAGCCCTTACTTGGGCCCCAATGTGAGGCAAACAGGGGCCCAGCTGACATGGTCAGAGGAGACCAGTCTTGTGGGGCAAGTTCACGTCAAGGTTCGAGGTCAGTTGAGACATGTTTAAGCCAGCGGTCTTGTAAAACTAAATGTCAAGTCTTAAGTCTTTTCTTTTTAGGGAGTGGGATGTCTTTATTTTTTTTATTTTGATATAAGGGGGACAAATCTACCTCTTCTAAATATTGGGAGGGGGGGGGGGGGGGGACGACGACACATGCCCTTAATCCCCCCCCGAAATTGACGCCTATGAATATCATTAAATACCATCCCTCGTTTCTCATGTGGAACACATTTATTTTTGCATGTTAAATGAAAAAAACAATGTGAACTTGAAATGTTCTTGAACAGCTGCTGGCTCGGTTCAGATTTAGGAGCGGACACACTTAAACACACACACACACACACACACACACACACACAAAAACAACTTACCCCCACTCTTCCTCAATGGGGTTTTTATAGACACTAAACATCTGGAGCTAGAAGAAAAGTAACAAGTCACATATTGTCGCTGACTTTCTTTTAAAAGAATGAGGTCATTGAATTATGATGTCATCATTTTCTGAGCTGTGAATCTTCTTTCACGCCTACTTTTCCATTCAGTGGTTGTCATCCTCATTAAAGGAATGATAATGACTGACTTCAGCCTTACACTTCTAATCCGTCACGTGGGGAAGAGCAAAGTGTTGGGTACAAAATGGTATCTGCCGGAATTCAGTTCCAAAACCAAATGCCTGTTATTATAAAGTTGAACATGGAATAGAAGCACAAACATTTAACACACAACAAATTAAAAGGGACATTAAAAACACAGGTTTGCTTTAGGCATGTAAACTTTGTGTGCTGCCATCTACTGATGCCTCTATGAATTGTTTGGAGTCAGGTAAATCCACATCTGGAAGGCACATGCCTTCTGAGACAGATGTATGAGGGGTCAGGGGTCACCCGGGCCCTTTAATGCAGATTAAAGGAGAAAAATGAAGAACAACAGAGGTGAACAAACCTCTGAAGTGGCTCCAAGGCTAGACAGAACAGAGTGAGACTCTGATCAGCATCACTCAGGTATGCATGAGATGTCAGACTTGTTGGAAAGGCTGCAGAAACTTTCCAGGACTAAAAAACAGGTATGCATGATGCACTGGTAACATTGGACTCATACTGGTTTTAAATTCAGGTTTCATTGCATTGCTTTTCCCTGCTTGACCGAGGCAGGTTCTAACTTCTGACTGTCCTACTTAAACGTAGATGTTACGTGGCGTGCTTTTTCTGTCGAGTCTTTGTTCCCTCGGCTCCTCTACTTGCTCTGCTCAGACATGTTTCTCTCTCCCTCCCCTAAATTCCCTTCTTTCAGAGAGAGGTCAGAGGCCAGGGACTGTGACCTACCCTGGGGGTGGGTGGACTACCCCCACCCTCCCGTCCTTGAGAGATGGACCATTCCTCCCATCTCTTTATTTTGTATACACCTGAGTCCCTTATTTTCTCTTGGATCTAATGACTGAGTGCAGAAAGAGCTGACATATCCAGTTTCCAGCTCTATTTCGGATTGGCCAGACAGATCAATAAGTGCTCCACAGCCGGTTGTATGGATTCATTGTGCAGGCAAAAGAAAAGGAGGGGGAAAAAACATGGAAACTTTACTGATCATGCAGCTTAAAATAATACAATCACTTTACAAATCCAATGGACATAATGGCGCCCGCGTAGATCTGAATCACATCCATTTATGCGGTTACTTTTTCCAAAAACATGTTTCCAGTTAGAAGTAATCCCTAAGTTTTCCACATCCTGAAGAGAGGTATTCGCCATCATTACCTGCTCAGGCTGTTCCAATGAACTGTCATGCATGTAGCTACCAAAAGCAATGCAATGTGCAATGTAAGTCGTGTGTATTCAACATATTTATAACTGTGTGCAGCACAAAGTCTGCCACTGTATAAGACTGCAAAACACAGGGCTTTCAAGCGGGGGGGGCGGAGTTTGCGTCCTAAAAGAAATTAAAGGTGCTCTAAGTGATGTTGGGTGACAGCACCTCTTGTTGATGTGGATGAAGCCAGCTCGCCCCTCCCTCCTCCTCATCCCGTCCCCTCTCCCGCCCCTCCGTGCTTCCACGCACTACCCCCCAACCCCCACCCCCAAAATCCTTCCTGTCAATTTTTGGCAGAGATGGGATACTTAAGCAGATATTTTTGATATTTTTACTTTACTATTTTATTTTGTGTTAACTTTTTACTTGTACTTCTCACATTTTAACACAACTATCGGTACTTTATACTCCTTCCATTTTACAACATTGGCTCGTTACTTAAGTTTTGTACAAGAGGTCGTCATGTCGGAGAACAGCGCGGACATGCGCCTCACACTGCGCACCACACGGAGAAGAAAGTGTCAGAAAAGAAAAAGAGACTAGCTGTTCGGTCGGAGGATAATCAGCTGAGATTGTGTGTGTTTGAGAACTGTAAGTCGTATAAACGATGTTGTCAGTTCATTTAAGCCTGTTGTTGTATTGGTCTGTAGTTCTTGTCCATTTAAAGCAAGTTAGCTTGCGATTTTGTTGTTTGGGTTCTTCAGCTGTTACCTAGGTTGCATGTTGCATCAACAGAGAGAAGTTGTCTCCGTCTTTTAACAGACAGACCTGGGGCCAAGTTGGGAACCAGAATCAGCTTTAAATACAGCCCTAATAAAGACCGCTCTAAAAAGTTTCCAAAAAATTTAGTTACCGCTACTATTCTTTGCGTAATCAATATCATATTCAATCTAATTGGATGGGATTATACTGTACGTTGCACTTGACGCACCACTAACCCGACTCAACAGATTCGGGGCATTCTGTATTCGTTAGCGGCTTTATGATGCTAACGTTAGCACATGGTGTGCATGATTGGAAATGAAGATTCGGCAGCAAGACATTTCATCCTCGGCCTTATCTGAGGGAGATCAAGAATGACTCCTGGTCAGTGTGCTGCGGACTTCTAAAAGTATGGGGATCTTCTTAATTAATGTCAGTTAAGTCGTTCATATTTAATCCTTTATTTCCTTTCCAGAAGCCATATTTGAGCATACACACATACATATAGATTCCTTTAAATGTTAAGGAGAAGATTAAAAAAGAGAAACTGGATCTGTGAATTCTCACAGAATCACAACTGAATTCATATCCTGCTGCTTAGACCAAATCTTATTAACCTGGAGTCCCAGTCTCTGTCAATAATAATATATATATATGGGATGTTTTAGGCCTGTTGGCAGACATCCATTTAAATGTAGCCAATGCCACATAAAGCGCCTTTTTCCCATGTCCACTAAAGTTTCTCAGCTTGCACTCTAGTAACATTTTTGTGGTCCAGGTAACTTTGCATTAAAAAGATAGTTGTCATTTGCAAGGATACTTTTACTTTTAAACTTTAAGTACTTTCCAAGCCTGTACTTAGTTACTTACTTAGTAAAGAAGTAAGTATCTTCTACTTAAGTACGGGGAGTACTTTTGCCCTCTCTGGTTATTGGCTGGAACGCTGGAAGACTGTTTTTTATGTTAGATGGTGCAGGTTGGCACAGTTAGTGGAACCTGGGCTGTCTACAGAGACCGCTTCTTTTTTTACATTGTGTTCAGGGGACAGGCAGCTAGCAGATAGTGAGGAGATGTTTTTTACAGTGTGTTCCGGGGACAGGCAGCTAGCAGATAGTGAGGAGATGTTTTTTACAGTGTGTTCAGGGGACAGGCAGCTAGCAGGTAGTGGGGAGATGTTTTTTACAGTGTGTTCAGAGGACAGGCAGCTAGCAGATAATGGGGAGATGTTTTTTTTTACAGTGTGTTCTGGGGACAGGCAGCTAGCAGGTAGTGAGGAGATGTTTTTTTACAGTGTGGTCAGGGGACAGGCAGCTAGCAGGTAGTGAGGAGATGTTTTTTACAGTGTGTTATGTGGACAGGCAGCTAGCAGATAGTGAGGAGATGTTTTTTTACAGTGTGTTCTGGGGACAGGCAGCTAGCAGGTAGTGAGGAGATTTTTTTTACAGTGTGGTCAGGGGACAGGCAGCTAGCAGATAGTGAGGAGATGTTTTTTTACAGTGTGGTCAGGGGACAGGCAGCTAGCAGATAGTGAGGAGATGTTTTTTACAGTGTGTTCTGGGGACAGGCAGCTAGCAGGTAGTGAGGAGATGTTTTTTTACAGTGTGGTCAGGGGACAGGCAGCTAGGACATAGTGAGGAGATGTTTTTTACAGTGTGGTCAGGGGACAGGCGGCCAGCAGATAGTGAGGAGATGTTTGCTGCATGTGACAAAAGATGTTGTAGCGTAAAAACACATGACATCGCTTAGAGCATCTTTAAAGGGAAAACACAAGACTTTCACCCAGAAAACGGGTGTTAGGGTTAACGGGAGTAGGCTACTTTTAAGGGGACCGGTGTTTTAACCCAAACCACAATCTTTCAACAAATCCTAACTAGCTGGACGGTCGGTCACTTTTTGTTGGCTAAACTTAACGGAAACAGCCGCTGAAACGGCCGTCACCCCACGGTACTCTGTACCCGGCTCACAGTCACCTGTTCTCTGCTAAGCGTTAGGGATGGTGGGGGAAAAAATCGATACAGCATAGTATTGCGATTTTTTTTTAGTGGCAATACTGTATGGATACACAAGCTCCAAGTATGGATCTTTATTATATACTGTATGTGTTGGTCAGTTTGTCTGCTTGACAATCCCATTTTGCAGCAATAAAATTGAAGTGATATGAACAAACAGAAAAATGTATCTTTTTAGATAAAACAGATGTTGACAAAGTTTCCTTTTGGGGACATCATTTGAAATTGGACAAAATTAGAAGTTGGAAAAAAAGTTATAAAATCCAACATATTGCAGAATATGCATATATATATTATTGCGATTTTAAACATATTGCAATATATAACAGAATACATGTCTAATATGTTTAAAATCGCAAGAATATCGTAACGTGGCATAAGTATCGTGATTATCGTATCGGGAGGTGTCTGGTGATTCCCACCCCTACTAAATTAACTGTAAAGACCGCTAAACGTAACGTAATGTCATGTGAACGGCCGTAATTTGGTAAGATATTATACGAACCCACGAGAATCTTTGAAGTTATGTCAGGTGAAGTCAGGACTCAGTCAGAAGCAGACAATGTGTTTCACACGCCCATGTTTCTTGATGTTGACCACCCTTCGTCCTCCTGTACCCCCCCTGCCGCTCCTTGGCCCCGGGCCTGCATGTGTGTTGGCTTGGAGGAATGTTCTGGAGCCTGCAGGAGAAACGAGTTGCATTACTGTCTCCTTGGTTCCAAAGCAAAGCGTTGCTGGCCTCCATCCCTGCTTGTGCTTTTCAAACATGTTATAACAACCTGCCTTCTCTCTGCTCCTCATTCCACGTTTTGACAAGCCAGACCAGCAGAGAGTTTTGGGATGAGGTTGTCCCCGTCTCAAGCTTGTGTCTCCTCGCATTGCCTCCAGTGATCTAGACGATTTTTACAATCTCCTGCTCCGTTTCCAAGCTCTAAGATGTTTCTTATTATGTCCCTGCAGCCTGTTTTAATATCCAGTTTTCAAAAATGTGAATGTTATAAACCTGGTTTCAAGTGATTCTTCTATTATTATTATTTCAACGTGATCTCTGTTATATAAAGATGTTTATCATTCTTTGTCTCCTCTTTGATCCCAAGTATTGCTTTTCTTGATGTATTTCTATCCATTTCACTTCCATGTTTTATAAAATGCAAAAAGAGTCACCCGTGTAAATTTATTACTCTTATTCTATGGGATTCATACATCAAACGGATCAAAGACCAATCCAAATACTTCTCCAGAAACAGACTAGAGTACCTACTGGAACAGTCTAAGAGTCCCTATAAACGGTTGAATTTATATTTTTGGCGAGATTTTATGAGTGGGATATGAGATTCTGCCCTTCAGCTGGTGGCATTCCTTTGCTCCTCGAATGCAATTATCTTTTCCCATTTGTCTGTTTTGGTTTTCCCTGTCCTTCCCTCTTATACTCATTTCCTGTTTTGAGCTACAGCCCCCCCCACCTACCCTAAACTGCCCCCCTTCCCATTAGTATGAGAACATATATGTTATTTACAGGCCCCAGGGGCTACCTGTCATTCTCGCCGCTCCATTGTGATTGCCATGGCGACACCCAAATTCCACGGAGCGCAGGTCCCGACCCCCACCCGCTCCACCATAAAGCTCTGACCCCTCACCTCCACACCTGGGGATGCAGGTCACCAAAGTTATTGCTGTTGTTGCTGTGATTAAAGAGTGGAGGAGGAGACACACAGAGGCAGAATGGAAAAGACAGACAGATAGATAGATAGATAAACAAACAGATAGATAGATAGATAGATAGATAGATAGATAGATAGATGGATATACAGATAGATGGATAGATAAACAAATAGATAGATAAACAAATATATAGAAAGATAGATAGATAAACAAATATATAAAAAGATAGATAGATAGATCGATCACCAAATAGATAAAGAAATGGATGGATGGATAGAGAGATAGATAGATATAGATAGATATAGATAGATCTATAGATAGATAGAAAAATAGATAGATAAACAAAAAGATAGATAGATGGATAAACAAACAGATGGATGGATGGATAGATAGATAGATAGATAGATAGATAGATAGATGTATAGATGATAGATAATAGACAGATAGACAGACAGATAGATAAACAAATAGATAGATAGATAGATAGATAAACAAATAGATAGATGGATAGATAGATGATAGATAATACACAGAAAGACAGACAGATAGATAGATAAACAAATAGATAGATAGATAGATGTATAGATGATAGATAATAGATAGATAGATAGATAGATAGATAGATCCATGTTTCTGTTTGTTTCTGTGGTGCTGACTGTATATGCACTTTGTGCACCAGCCTCAGTGTGTTTCCACATGTTCCTTTGTAGTGTAAGTCAACACTTCTTAAGCCTCCTTTTTCAAACTCTGCGTGTGTGTGTGTGTGTGTGAATAGGTGTGTGTTTCCAGTTCACCATTGTAGACTTGTCGCCGTGGATACAGAGGCGGCTGGAAGGAGAAAAGACATCAGAAGGTGTGATAAGAGGCTGCGGTGAACTCCTGACCTCCTGTGGGAGGCAAAGTTACAGAGTTACAGACTGCCGCCGCGTTTAATCTGCTAACTGCATGGATATCATCTAATATATTCCACTTTAACACTGGAAAATCACACAGCAGGGTTTCAGTTTCTTCTTAAGGTCTGACTCATGCTGCTACTGTTACTAGAAATGATGACACCGTCTGACTGTTAATAAAGAAAAAAAGGCTTATCCCGTTCACAGGCGCCGTGGAAGTCAGTTGTGTGACTGGAGAAAAGATCTACCCTCGTGCGACTGTTAACATTTAAAGTTGGGTGAATTAACCCTCCGGCCCCCTCAGGCTGTATTACTCCATAATTACATGGTTTCATGCTTTCACTTACTCACATTTAGTCATGTAATGGTTTACTCCTGCAAATATTTGGCTCCAGCTGGCGCAAAAGTGTAACTGTAGAAGGGGAGTAGTGCAGGGGTGCTCTCTTGTCTACTCAAGAATGGACTGAGAGGAAGCTAGGCAGATACAATAAAGTCATAGAGAGAACATATCAGGGGCAGAGGGAAAAACATGAAATATCAGAAAGAAAAACTTATTTTGGGTGTTGACTTTTAAAAACAACCTCGCTATAAGATCCACCCTCTGATGCGTGCAAGTTTTTTGATTAAATGGTGTATTTCCTGTTTATGTTCCATTCACTTTTATGTTTTCTTTCTCCTGTTTCCTATTTGCACTCAATACCTTGTGATATCTTCCAGAGAATAAGGTCTGAGGTTATTCATTTTTGCTCTTTTTGTCATACTTTTGTTTAACAAGGTTGACATTTATCTTTCATTGCAATTACAATTTTCAACCGCTGAGTTTTGTGACAGGAAAACGTTGGTTGTCTTTGCTCATAAAATGTGTAAAATTTAAAATATATTTGATTCTGTAGAAAATGCAGCTTTTACTGTTGATATTTAAGGAACTTTTTTCTCTTTCTCTTGGTGAGTGAGACTCACCATGACGCCACATCTTTAATAATCAGTCTATATTTAGTTAAACTAACGATCAAAATAACAGGAAAAATTAGAAAGGATTACAGAACCATTTCAACTCTCACCAAAAAGAGCTCAAATGTTTCCTATGAGTGTGAAATTGCCAATTGCATGGATATTTAAAGCGTAACTCTTGCCAAAATGCGACCTAGGGTTTTTTTTGTGTGAATTTACCCGAGTCAGACTTTCATTTAAAAGCATAATTAGGACGGAAGTGCTACTTTTAAGATTTACCGTATTCTCGTTTTGGGTCAAATCGCCTTTTGAATGGGAGTGCTAGGGGGCACTTCTATGATCGCATCAAAATCACTATTTTTAAAACACTACAAACACTTGACCCAAAACAATAATACGGTAAATCTTAAAAGTGACACTTCCGTCCTGATTATGCTTTTAAAGGAAAATTTGACTCGGTTACAGTCACAAAAAGACCCTAGGTTGCATTATGGTGAGAGTTACGCTTTAACATTGCTATTATGAAAAAGTAAGTATTACAGTATGGTAAAAGCAGCAAAGACACAGACAGATGTCAAAAAAATAGCACCCTGAGTTTCTCACCACCATTTACGGTAACCAAACTCTCTACTTTGTTAGTTAACAAGTTCAAGCTTATTGTCATAAACACACCTTAGTACAGAGTACCACAGCAATGAAATACAATATGCCTTTTGCACTCTCTCAGCACCAGGTAATAGTAACAGTTATAAACAACATAAGTAGCATAAAACATCCAGAATATCCAAGCCCCGTAGATGTAGTGACTAAGTTCAAATCACAGCCCTCCTTCCTCCTGTGCCATCATTCAGTAACCTTACTACACTGGGGGTAAAAACTATTGGAATTGAATCCTGCATAATACCTAGTGCCTTCTTAGCACTGCGTTTCCAGTAAAGGTGTTGGAGCGGTTCAAGTGGAACCCCAATGATTTTAGATGCAGTTTTGACCACCTTTGTCAGAAGATTAAGGTCTTGTGAAGTAGCCCTACCAAACCACACTACAATGTTGCCTGTCAATGTACTCTCAATTATACGGTAAAAGGTCTGTAGAATGTTCGGGGACATACCATATTTCTTGAGACACCTCAGAAAATAAAGCCTCTGATGTGCCTTCTTAATGGCACACCTGGTATGAAACTACCATGTAGCCTAAAATATGGATGCTTAAGAACTTAACCGTGTTGACAATTTCATTTGGAGATTTTTTGATTTCGACAGGTGTATGTGTGAGTTTGTTCTTCCTGAAATCTACGATGACCTCCTTAGTTTTCTCCACATTAAGGGACACATTATTTCTGCGGCACCACTTGATCAAGTTACTCACCTCATCCCTGTAGGCAGTTTCATTATTGCTGTCAATGAGTCCTGTCACAGTAGTATTGTCTGCAAATTTCACAATACTGTTAGTGGGATGTTTTGCAATAAAGTCATAGGTGTACAGACTAAATAATAGAGGACTGAGACAGCAGCCTTGAGGTGCTCCGGTGTTTAACGCTATAGATGCTGAGTATATAGTGCCAACTTTAACTGTCTAGGATATGCCTGTGTAGCACCCCACACTCCCTACAATGCCCAAGCTGCAATAAACTTACTTCAGACAGGAATAATGGGGTGTTAGGGTTCGGTTCTTTAAGGTAGCTACCCCAAAGGTTTACCTATATTGGGTTAATGATATATTACCCTAACTTTACCATGTATATATATATAGTTCCATATTAGAAGAACGGACTCCAGACAACTCTTTGAACAAACAAATATATAATTTACTGGACAATAACTTAAAAAGGGACAAATATTATTAAACAGTTCAAATGAATAAACAGAAAAAATATATATTTAAGCACAAATAGGTTAACTCAGTTTTCAAATTATATTACCGACATTTATACTTTCTTTACCCCGTTTAACTTCAAAAAAATACTAGAAACATTAACACACTGTGGTACCACACACACACACACACGCACACACACACAAGCAAGATAGAAAAAAACGTTGCAGGCCTGATGGTGGCTTGTGAGCGGTGCGTCCGAATGACGTTTTTTTTTCTTCGGCGAGGGAAATCACAAAAATCCAACTTACAGTTAGTCATTAGTCCCGGAAACACTGTCCCACCACGAACACGGAAAAACTCTCAATCCAGCAACGTCCTCCTCCGCAGGATACACACCGCCGTCCTCTCAGGTTGCAGTCAAACGTCCTCGGAAACAGGAACTCCCTGCCGTTAGCTCCCATGGTTAGCAAGCACACTAGCTAGCACTGCAGTCGGACAAGAGAAGTGCAGTAATGTACTCCGCTACACCGTCGTCAGTCCACTCACATATCCTCTAAGCTACTTTTCTCGTGTCGCTCAATGTTTCTCAGTCTCTTTTTGCAATTCTCTCTCTACCGTCTCTCTCGTGTATCTCTCTCGTGCGTCTCTCTCCCGTGCGTCTCCGGCCCGTCTCCCCTCGACGTCTCTCCAACGTTCCGTTCTCAAAAAAAACAACAACCCCTCCCTCACACGTTCACTTCCTCACTCACAACCATTCACCACAGACAACATTGACTGACAACAAAACTGGCCAATCAGTATAACACATTTCCAACTAAAGGGCAGTACGTATAAATATTGTTCAGTTTACACCTCTGCTAATGTTATAAACTATTTTGAATACTGTATATTAACTCCTAACTTTAAACATCCTGCAAAACTTTACTTACTGTAGAACTTAAGTGTTTAAAGCTCTCAGTTACAACTTTTTGGGATTCTCATTTAAACTAAATGGCTTTCAGTTTACCTGCATAACTAACTTTTTCTTTCCTACATATGACTTAGGTAGAAACTAACTGGTTTAAATCCCTTAGATTTATACTAGGGCTACACTCTCCCCCTTCTAAAAGATTTGATGTCCTCATCAAATTATATTTTAGATAACTTGAATCTGCTTATACTGACTAGGAGTATTGGAACTTTGACAGTCAGGACATAAGGCCATAGCATGGCACCAGACAGTCCGGCATGGATGACATCTTAAGTCTCTGTAGATGCCGCTTCCCACAAATACACCATGGCTTAGTACAGTCAAAGGCTGGTCAGAAGGCTTTCCAAGCTCATCATAACTCAGACGAATCACTGGTTTCGTCACCCTCTTGGAACGTTCACCTATAAGGTAATCTCCTTCATCCACAGTTACATCTGCTCTATCTTCTAACTCATTGTCTCCTTCTGGATCAAGGGTGTGAGGCAGATTAGCATCTGGAATGTTGACGGTATCTTGACTTGGGTCAACTTCTGCAATATTTCCAGCTGGTGGAGCATCTGGGACCGCATCAAGGACTTGAGTCTGAGTCTGTGTTGGGACAAACTCTGGCCGCAACAACAAATCTCCCCAGTCCACGGCTAGGGGTCGTGGTGGGTTCACATCCTCATCATCAGATTCTGAAGAGAGTGTAGTTTCCTCATTGTCGACAACCTGTGGTGGGCATTGGGCTTGCCCTTGCTGTGTCCTTGTTACAGGCCTGCGAGGCAGCTGTGGCTCTTCACTAGCGGCAGATAGTCTCACTAGATAGCCAATAGGTAACAGATGATTGCGGTGCACTGTTCTCACAACTCCTGTTCCTCTTTCTGGTTTCACTTGGTAGACTGGAAGATTGGGCATCCTTCCAACGACAATGTATGGCATTGATCTCCATTTATCTTTCAGCTTGTGCTTTCCAGTGACACCAAAGTTCCTCAGCAGAACCCGATCTCCTTCTTCCAAGACTTGGTCTTTCACCAGTTTGTCATGGGCTCTTTTGTTCCTCTGGTGATTTTTATCAGCAGCTTCAGTAGCGAGTTGATAAGCTTTGTGAAGATCTGCTTTCAACTTAGTAACATACTGCTGGTAGGTCACACTCTTTCCACTTCCCTCAGACACTCCAAAACAGATGTCCACCGGTAGACGGGCTTCTCTTCCGAACATCAACAAATAAGGTGAGTAGCCAGTTGCCTCATTTCTGGTGCAATTGTAGGCATGCACCAAATGACTGATGTTCTGACTCCATTTCTGTTTCTGATTTGGTTCCAGAGTTCCAAGCATAGATAGAAGGGTGCGATTGAACCTTTCAGGTTGTGGATCCCCCTGAGGATGGTATGGTGACGTTCTGGACTTACGGATTCCCAACATTCTCAGGAGGTCTTGGATCAACTTGCTTTCAAAATCCCGCCCTTGATCGGAATGTATCCGCGCAGGGAGTCCATAGTGTACAAAGTATTTCTCACACAAAATCTTTGCTACTGTTGAAGCTCTTTGGTCTTTTGCAGGAAAAGCTTGAGCATATCTGGTAAAATGATCAGTCACAACAAGGATGTTAGCCAATCCCTGGGAATCTGGTTCAAGGGACAGAAAATCAATACACACCAGATCCAGTGGGCCTTTACTGCTTATTTGGTTTAAAGGTGCAGCTCTCTGAGGTGGTGTCTTTCGTGTAACACATCTGCCACAGTTTTTGATGTACTGCTCCACTTCTGTTTGCATCTTAGGCCAGTAGAAACGGTTTCTGACGAGTTCACTTGTCTTATCCACTCCCAGATGCCCGGACTCGTCGTGGAGGGATTGGAGTACCATAGAAACATATTCCTTGGGAAGGACAAGTTGGTGCACCTCTGTACCAGAAGGTCTCTCGGTTACTCTGTAGAGCAGCTCATCAGCTATCAACAACTTGGTTGCCTCCCTCAGCAGCAGTGTGACTCTGGGATCATCGCCCTTAACTGAGTGAATGGGGGACCCTTCTCTGACCGCTCTTTTCACAGGAGATATTACAGCATCAGTATCTTGTGCTTTTATGAGGTCCTTCTTACTTATCTGGGTCAGACAACCAAAATCCAAACGGGTAGGAAACACATAGCACTCAGGAATAGCTTCAGGGGAAACCCCTAATGGCTCTGCACAGTTGCGGGACTCCCCAGCTGGCTTTTCAATGCTGATCTGTTTACAAAGAGCTTTGACACTTTCAGATGGAATGTTTTGCCACTCAACATTATTTGACAAGGGGTTGCGTGATAATGAGTCAGCGTCAATGTTGCTACTTCCTGGTCGGTACTGGAGAGTAAACGTGTATGTGGAGAGTGCAGCAAGCCAACGATGTCCAGTAGCGTTTAACTTGGCAGTTGTGAGAATATACGTCAGGGGATTGTTATCCGTCCTCACAGTAAAACTTGCTCCGTACAGATAATCATGGAACTTATCGACCACTGCCCATTTGAGTGCCAGGAATTCAAGCTGATGCACTGGATAATTCTTCTCAGATGAACTTAGCTTTCTGCTAGCGAAGGCGACTGGTCTTAGTCCTTCTGGGTGTTCCTGGTTTAACACAGCCCCTAAGCCCTTAAAACTGGCATCTATGTGTAGCACATATGGCTTGTTTGGGTCAGCAAATGCCAAAACAGGTGCATCCGTCAGGCATTTAATGATTTTATTGAAGGCTTCCATGCATGACGGACTCCACCTTTCTCCGAATGGTTCACTTACTTTGTAGTAGGTGTTATTGGGTACCTTCACAGCTTTCCTTGTCTTCTGGGTTGGAGGATAACCCTTGCAAAGTTCAGTAAGAGGTCTGACTATGATAGAGTAGTCTTTTATGAAGCGACGGTAGTACCCACAGAACCCTAGGAAAGACTGCAGAGACTTGAGATCAGTGGGCTGTTCCCAATGGGCTACCGCTTCAACTTTGGCAGGGTCTGTGGCAATTCCATTCTCTGACACAATGTGTCCCACGTAGGTTACTTGTGGCCGACAGAACTGACATTTGTCTATTGACAACTTCAAACCAGTTTCTTCCAATCTGTCGATCACTTTGAGGAGTCTTTGTTCGTGTTCTTCCAAAGTTTTTCCGAATACAATCAGATCGTCCAAGTACACTATGACCTCCAGCATGTGCATGTCGCCCACAGCCTTCTCCATAAGCCTTTGAAAAGTTGCCGGCGCACCTGTGATCCCCTGCGGCATCCTCTCAAACTGGTAAAATCCCACAGGACATATGAAGGCAGTTTTCTCTTTATCCTCTTCTGCCATCGGGATCTGGTAATAACCACTGCGTAAATCCAACACTGAAAACCACTTGCTTCCAGCTAAGCAGTCCAATGCATCATCGATTCGTGGCACAGTGTACTGATCAGGGATTGTTCTTCGGTTCAATGTTCGATAGTCCACACACATTCTCAATTTTCCAGATTTCTTTCGTGCTAAGACGATAGGCGAAGCATATGGACTTCTTGATTCTTTTATTATCCCTGCTGCCAGAAGTCCTTGAATGTGGCGTCGCAGGTCATCCAGCTCAGAAGGTGACACACGACGAGATCTTTCTCTAAATGGAGTACTGTCATTTAGCCGTATTCGATGTTCCACTCCGCTGGCTAAGCCAACGTCCCATTCAGTGGTTGAGAACACGTTGGACCTCTCTGAAAGTTTCTGTCTTAGTCGTTCTTTCCACTCTTCCGAAATGGGAGAATCTCCCAAGTCAAACAGTGAGGGATCAATCTTTGGGAGTGTTTCAGTCTTTGTATATGGGACCTCGGTCACCATATCAGCCACATACAGATGTGCAATCACTGAACCCATGGGAATGGAGGTGGGCTTTAGTGACTCATTCCGCATCAGCACCAGAAACTTGTCCTTGTCTAGGTCTTTCGCGAACAGAACAGTTGGCTGTACAAACACACTTGGAGGGAGAACAGGGGAGGGAGCACGTTCGGAGATGAGGATACTATCTTCCACTCTGTGTTTCTCTTTAACCTTACAGGTAGCAATATACTTTCCGCCAGCAGGAATGACAAGAGGACCAGGGCCAGACCACTTCACGTCAGCTACTTGATGGTCATCAGGATTGACTTTGAGAGGTGAGGTGGTTGATAAAGGTATGGCTTTCTGCTCTGTAACACATGCTCGCGCTGACCAGATGTTACCTGTCTCCACAACTTCTTTGTTGGGCGTGAACGGTCTCACTTTTTTCACATTAGTGCCAACCAGGACGGGAATGTTGTCTGAACAACGAGGATCTGGGCACACTAAAGCAAGAACAGGAACTGACCTGATTTTGCCAGGTTTCTTCTTGGGTAGCTCTAATTTCACTTGAATATAGCCTCTGTAAGGATAGCTGCTTTCTGCTTCACTTAGTCCCCAAAGGTTGAGACCACTGACTGGATGTATGGGTACATGTGTCAGATGCTTGGTGTACCAGCTGTCAAAGATGATCGTCACTTGTGAGCCGCTATCCAGGAGAGCAGTACATGATTTCCCCTCCACTTTTACACAGGCGGTGGAGGGTGGCCCTACTAGTCCTTCAGGTAGATGATCAGTCTGGACATGTGCTGTACTTTTCCTCACGTTGGCATCATGGGTGTCTGCTGCAGGTGTGGTCACACTTTTTACTAACTGACTTCCCCTCAGTTGTCGTTGAGCCCTGATCAACTTTTGTATCACTTTTTGGTGATTTTCTGGAGCACTGCATTTTGTCGCTACATGCCCCTCTTCACCACAGCGGTAGCAGAAAAAGTCACTTGAGGGTCTTTGAAATGAGCCTTTCTGCTGGTTAATGGCTGGAAAACCTTGGCTGGGTCGGGCTTCATAGGCCTCAGTTGCTGGTTTGACTGACATGATAGAGACCTGCTTTCTCAGTCTTTTTACTTCTTTCTTTAAGGCTTGTATGTCTTTATCTTCCATTGAGGCCTCTGCCTCGGGAGAAACTACAAACTCTGGGGCATGAGATTGAGAAGATGGCTTGGTTGAGCAGGCTGTGATCTCTGTTACTTGTGATTTTAACTCTTGTACCTCAGCTCTGAGATCTTTTATTTCTGCTTCTGCTGGTGTCATAACAGTCTTAACATGCACAGGTTTAGTTGGGTTCAACTTGTGCCGGGAAGCTTCATACTCCTCTTCAGTGCGGATCTCACTTAACAACTGTAGGAATGTGGGTGGCTTAGCTCTTCGCTCCCTTAGTCTAAGGTTTAAGAGCATCATGTCAGCTCTGGTGCCTCCTTTAATGAGTTGGTCTAGCCGCGCCTTATCTGCAGAAGTAGATGGCAAGCCTCCCTTCTGTATCACTTTATTCAGAAGTTTCTCCATCCGTCTTAGAAATGCTGAAAGCTTCTCATGTGGGTGCTGACACAGCATTCTAAAGGCAAAGTAGAGCTCCTCACCAGTTTCAGGGGTGCCAAAAGTATTCTCTATCACGTCAATGTAGTCGTGAGGAGTCGCCTCTGGGTTGTTAAAACGAACAGCTTGCAGGATCTCTAGTGCAGGGCCCTTCACACTCTCCATTATTTTCATCCTCTTTTCTCGGTCTGGTCGATCACACTCCTCTATCATTAGTCGAGCTTGCTCTATCCAGTTATCCAACTGCTCTTCACCAGAAGGTGTGGGGATGACTCCTGAGAAGGTTCGCAGCCTTCGGAATGAGCTACTGTCACTGGCAGACTTGGATGTTCTCTGCATGATATCTCCCACCGCTCTAATAATAGCTTCAGGTGTGGATGCTTGGAGCGGAAAACTCATACCAGGAACTTGTTGCTGCTCTGGCGTAATAGTCGTGCTTTGCGTATCAGTGGATACAATTTCCTCTTCAGCAGGTCCAAAAATCCTCCATGGCAAATCACTGCCTTCAGGTAACACATTCGGAGGGATGGTTTTTGTGTTGACTTCCTCTTTGCACTCACATAGCACAGTTAGGCTTTGACCCTGAGGATCATACATCCTTCCTCTGACCCTAACACGCCCAAGAGCTTTTATGGACTGTAGAGTTGTTTCAACGAGATCCACTTCAGTGTCTTCTGGGACATCTTTGACCAGGATGGCATGTGACGGGTTAATGCCTTCTCCTTTGCACCAGTGCCGTAGTTGTGTCATTTGTGCCATATGTCTGGTACCTTCACTACTGTTTAACTGAGCCTTTGCTGCTCTAGAGGCTTTTATGTAAGCTAACCTGAACTCAGAAAAATCACTGTTAAATACAATGCAGAGTTAACTAAATACCAAGGCAAGTTAAGGTGGCAAACCGTGTTATCTTTTCACTTAAACCTATTACCGCCAAATATTTAGCAAACTTAAAGTATTCCCTTCTGAAACGTCTTGCTTATCACCCTTAGCTAATCTTTAGTTGTCTGGGTCAGTAGCTAATATGAAACTAAATTAATCCCAGCGGTGCCTCCAATTTATGTAGCACCCCACACTCCCTACAATGCCCAAGCTGCAATAAACTTACTTCAGACAGGAATAATGGGGTGTTAGGGTTCGGTTCTTTAAGGTAGCTACCCCAAAGGTTTACCTATATTGGGTTAATGATATATTACCCTAACTTTACCATGTATATATATATAGTTCCATATTAGAAGAACGGACTCCAGACAACTCTTTGAACAAACAAATATATAATTTACTGGACAATAACTTAAAAAGGGACAAATATTATTAAACAGTTCAAATGAATAAACAGAAAAAATATATATTTAAGCACAAATAGGTTAACTCAGTTTTCAAATTATATTACCGACATTTATACTTTCTTTACCCCCGTTTAACTTCAAAAAAATACTAGAAACATTAACACACTGTGGTACACACACACACACACACACGCACACACACACAAGCAAGATAGAAAAAAACGTTGCAGGCCTGATGGTGGCTTGTGAGCGGTGCGTCCGAATGACGTTTTTTTTTCTTCGGCGAGGGAAATCACAAAAATCCAACTTACAGTTAGTCGTTAGTCCCGGAAACACTGTCCCACCACGAACACGGAAAAACTCTCAATCCAGCAACGTCCTCCTCCGCAGGATACACACCGCCGTCCTCTCAGGTTGCAGTCAAACGTCCTCGGAAACAGGAACTCCCTGCCGTTAGCTCCCATGGTTAGCAAGCACACTAGCTAGCACTGCAGTCGGACAAGAGAAGTGCAGTAATGTACTCCGCTACACCGTCGTCAGTCCACTCACATATCCTCTAAGCTACTTTTCTCGTGTCGCTCAATGTTTCTCAGTCTCTTTTTGCAATTCTCTCTCTACCGTCTCTCTCGTGTATCTCTCGTGCGTCTCTCTCCGTGCGTCTCCGGCCCGTCTCCCCTCGACGTCTCTCCAACGTTCCGTTCTCAAAAAAAACAACAACCCCTCCCTCACACGTTCACTTCCTCACTCACAACCATTCACCACAGACAACATTGACTGACAACAAAACTGGCCAATCAGTATAACACATTTCCAACTAAAGGGCAGTACGTATAAATATTGTTCAGTTTACACCTCTGCTAATGTTATAAACTATTTTGAATACTGTATATTAACTCCTAACTTTAAACATCCTGCAAAACTTTACTTACTGTAGAACTTAAGTGTTTAAAGCTCTCAGTTACAACTTTTTGGGATTCTCATTTAAACTAAATGGCTTTCAGTTTACCTGCATAACTAACTTTTTCTTTCCTACATATGACTTAGGTAGAAACTAACTGGTTTAAATCCCTTAGATTTATACTAGGGCTACACCTGTTAGAAAATCCACCTGCAGAGGGAATTACAAAGGCCCAGGTCTAACAGCTTAAAATTAAAATAGAAGGTCTGATAGTATTAAAGGCACTGCTATAATAAACAAATAGCATCCTGACACACTTATCCCTGTTGACACACAGTATGTAAAGCCAAGAATACAGCATCATCCACAGCTCTATTTGATCTGTATGCAAATTTTAATGGATGAATGAAGACAGGAATGCTGTAGATGATGTATGCCTTCACACGCTGTTCAAAACACTTCATAATCACAGAAGTCAGTGTGTTAGCCCGTTGCGTTTTATGAAACCTTACAGTCCTGACCAGGGGCACTTCACAAGCTCTTTCCCCTCTGGAACAACTGCTCGGTCTCTAATGAGGCAGACATTATTGTTGGCTCGGGAAACTCGCTCGTCGGTCTAACCATTCGTGCCAACATGCCAAACCGAATCCTCTGCTGCTGCTTTCTATCTGACTGCCATCCCGGCTGCTCCACACCCGTGTGACGCCCCACCTGTCCATCACTGTTTGTTTGCCTGTCTTCTAAGCAGTCCGGTGTTGGGCCAAACCACACAACCATCTGCCCTGTGCCTGGCTCCTGTCCTCTGAGACATGGATCATCAAAT
This sequence comes from Etheostoma spectabile, assembly GCF_008692095.1. Lineage (NCBI taxonomy): Eukaryota > Metazoa > Chordata > Actinopteri > Perciformes > Percidae > Etheostoma > Etheostoma spectabile. The sequence continues at coordinate 10,449 of NW_022602609.1, read as the reverse complement.
GTTATTCCAGTGTAAACCTCAGCAGAACTACTGGAACCCCGGCGCTCTGGCACACTCCTGTATTGTCTGGGAGACATGCGGAAGGGACGTTTGAAGGAAACTCAACTGCATGAGCAATTCCCTCCTTGGGAGTCCTGAATGGCTTCAGAGGGAGCAGACGTCGGGTCAGAGGGCCCCGGTACATGTGTTGTAGAAAGACTGAGAACATGTGGTCAGACACCACCACCCCTTTTATACCAGCTGGCAGTAACATCCATGTTAACCTGTTTGATTTCTAATGCTTTATGTGTTTTTCATAGAGATTTTTGAACAAAATTCAACAATTTTAATACCAAAAGGTTACATCTTGATAAAAATACATTTTACTGGCAAATGCACTTGTGGTAAGCAGAGGTGGGAGTAGTTTTCAGATCTTTTACTTAAGTAAAAGTACCAATACAACACTGTAAAAATAGTCCTGCATTGTGTTACTTAACTTGTATGTAAGTATCATCAGGGAATGTACATAAAGAATTAAACAAAAAGTACTTCATGCAGAAAAATCCTCAAAAAATTGAAACAATCCAAACAGTTGTGTCATTCTTAGTGCTTAATCGAATTATTTTAGTTGTACATTTAGGCCGTTATTGGGTTGGTAAATTACTCTTAATTTAAATTTTTTTAGATATTAAAATACAAGTGTTTTGTGCGCACAATCTTAATTTTTAAAGTAACTAGTAACAAAAGCTGCAAAATTTTCTCTGAAATAGCGGAGTAGAAGTAGAAAGGGGCATGAAAAGAATAGAAGTAAAGTACAAGTCTCTCAACATTTGGACTGTAACTGTACTGAGTTACATTCCACTAGTGATGGGAGTATGTGTGGTCAGCATCGCCCTGATTAAGAACATGATTCATCAGTGCAGCTACAGTATAATGGAGACAGCACAGACAGTACAAAGAACATCTCTGGCCCTTTTTAACCTAAAACCTCTCCATCACCCTCTTTTCACACACACTTTTTTTTTGTTGCTGTGTCTGTGCTCTTCTCTTCTCTGTTGTCTTTCTTTGAAAACAGCTTTCAATTTCCTGGGTAGCCATCTTCAAAGGAGCGGGCGGGGGGGCTAGAGGCCGAGTAGGATGCCAGAGGCACAGTGACAGCTGGGAGGCAGGAGACTCCGAGACGAGATCAGAGGGTTCGAGTTTCTGCCCCGCCACAGACACACTGTCATTCTCTGCGCTCCTGCCCCCGCTGCTTATACACACACAGACACACACACGCACACACGCAGAAGTACATGCTAAAGACACAAACACACAAAACTACAGTTATACAAACTGTACTTCCAAATACAGATACAAATACTTACTGCAGATACCTATACACACACAAACTGTTGAAATGAACACACACACACACACACACCACACACACACACACGCACACGCACACGCACACGCACACGCACACGCACACACACACACACACAAAGTTAAAACACAGTCAATTGTTCGTAAATTCAAAGCAAACTTCCGTGCAATCTTTCCCAGAAGCACCTGCTCTGCCTCGGTGCAGAAGAGGTCTTGTGAGGCTGCAACGCGGCTTGCAACATCCAGCCTTTATTCCCAGGTGGTGATGTAAGTGTTGAGAGAAGAGCGAAAATGATCTTATTCAATTTAGATAATGTGTTGACTTTGGAACTGATACCATTCTGCTGTGAGGAGCGCAGGCCATTTTCATTGGCAGCTCTCTCGCTCGACACATTTTAATGATGTAATGCGCTCAAACTGACTTAAAACATCTGTTTGACTTTCTCATCGAAACCTTTTGGCACTGCAGTTGGTTTGCCCACATGGTACAGGTTTCGGCATGTCTGCTCTGCTGTGCGGCGGCTTGGTGGGCCTTCAAAGCCAAGCCAGGTATGGGCATTTGGGCTTTTGTGATGCTGCCACAAGCTCAGAGCGATGAAGAGCTTTTTGAAGATGCTGGCACCACATCACAACAGCGTCACTCCACTGTTAGATCCCACCTTTCTAGTGGCCCGGAGAGCTCACTAAAAGGGAAACAAATGAGTCCCTGATAGCATTGGGAAAGTGATGCCAGGCTGTTTGTTGCCGTGTGACGTGTGCCTGGCAACCCCTGGGGTGAAGTGACATCAGCGACCACAAAGCTCCCGTTTGCACACGAGCAAGAGCGGGAATAAACAGAGGATCTGTTGGGAAACCAGAGTGTTGACTGCTCTGATATTCCCAGTGCCTCGCACTCTCAAGGAAAATATGCAGGAGTGGCTGAGGAAAGCCTGAGATCGAGTATGAAAGAGAGAGTGGAAGAAAATGAGACTGTTGGAACTTCAGCTAGAGGGGGGACGGGGGGAGAATAAGGGAAGGGTGAGACAGGAGGAGAGGCGGAGTGAGAGAGAAAGAGAAGGGGGAATGGTCTTTGTTAATCCCTCTACATCTGGCTTCTATTAGGATGTGGGGGGCGCTAAAATAATGTTTTTCACCCTACAAGCCTTTCTGTGCTATAAATTACCCACCAGCCACTGTGCCCTCCTGACTGAAACTCTTTCAGAGAGCTAGTTTTCCTTTCCCAGGCAGTCGACACGACTCCTCCCCAATCTCTCGTCCTCTCTGCTTTCTCGATTTTGAAACTCCCCTTTTAGCGCCGGCACAGTAACGTCAGGCCTCCCTTCCTGTCAGCTTTCAACACTTCCTGTCCATACTAAGTTCTCTATAACTGTTGATCTTACTTTTGGATATCCCCTCACCATCATCATGTGTCAGTCATGGGCAATCACAGTAGCGTAAGGCTATGTTTTGGAGCAGAGCATGTGAGCGGAGCGAGCGGGGAGCGGTGGGTGGGAGGAGCGCAGAGCAGATTTTTAAAATGTTGGAGGGTAGCCTCATCCACCCCGCTCCAATTTCGCTCTGGTACCCCTCACACCATGAGTTTGCAGCATGGCCAAGCCCGTTTCTGTGTTACTGCAGCAGAGTCCATGCAGATGAACAGCCCGCCCCCTCCCTCTCCAAGCCGCCAGTGCCTGTCATCCAGCGGACATTTTGCTGGTGGAGCATCGGGTATGAAGGGAGGGTGGGCATCTGATAAATACAGCCAGGGGCCAGGTGGCCTTCAGCGGGGGGGAGTGGAGGGAAAGATCAGGTCCGTGAATTCAGAGCAGAAACTCTCACTGCTCTGTTCTCAAGATTCAACATTCAACATTCAAGATTTCTTTATTGTCATACCACAGTACACTGTAGTACAAAGTTAGGTGCAAAGTTCACAGCTTAAAAAGAATACAGCATAGAAACTATTAAAAAGACAGTTATTAGTTATATGAATTAAAATGAATAAATGCTTTGGCTCAGTGGTAGAGCGGTTGCCTGCCAATCGGAAGGTTGGTGGTTCGATCCCCGCCCCTGCAGTCATTGTCGAAGTGTCCTTGGGCAAGACACTGAACCCCAAGTTGCCCCTGGTGCTGCGCATCGAGTGTGAATGTGTGTGAATGTTTATCTGATGAGCAGGTGGCACCTTGTACGGCAGCCCCGGCCACAGTGTATGAATGTGTGTGAATGGTGAATGTTTCCTGTAGATGTAAAGCGCTTTGAGCAGTTGTTAAGACTGGAAAAGCGCTATATAATACAGCACATTTACATTTAAATGCTGATATGGTTTTGCAGAGCATGTAAAGTGTTAAATATAAACATGTAACGTCTAAAAAAACTGAAAAATATAAATATCTAGATACTAGATACAGTTGGGAAAGAGTATAAAGTATAACTATCTGTATATAAAGTGAAATAGTGCGGTAGAGAATGAGGTGCAGTCAGAACAGATTCTGATACCATGATCTTGTTTGGACCCAACAATAATTATTGGGTATTGCAATTTGTAGATTTGTATGTATGTTTTGTGTTCTTTTGTGATATTTTGGGGATCAGTTTGTCTATATGTATTTATGTTTGTGTCTGAACCCCTTTTGTAATGTGTTGAGTGTACTGTTTTTTTCTGGACCTTGAGTCTGTAAATAAAGAAATATATAATACACCTCTAACAGCTTGAGCCCCTCGAGGCAAATTCTTGATTTGGGAAATTGGGCTGGATAAATAATGACTTTACTTGACTGGAGTGATGAAGGCAAGAGTCGACCTGTGTTTGGAATTTGTGTGTCTGGAAAACCTGGCAAAACCTGTGGAAATTTGGAATTTGTTTGGTCATATTTGAGTCTTCTGTTGAGTTATGATAGACTGATATCGCAGAATTAGCTTTAAAGATGCAACCCGTTGCTAAATAGAGAGAAGAGAGAAAAGAACGTTTTCACCAAAGGTGGTGTTGGGAACACAGTGTGAGTTCACTGATAGTGGTTAATCCGAGCTCAACTCTTGCAGCAGTGGTGTCCAGCATGCAAAATGTCCTGAGACATTGCAACTTGTTATTTCTGCCACGTAACTTCTCACAGTTGTAAAACGCTGCTTCAAAGCAGTACAAACTGCTGCAGAGCCTTGGCATTTGACTTTGGCCTTTGAGTCTTCACACTGGACTTCCAAAAGGCCGGATCCCTGGCCCCCTTTCAGTCTCTCGGAGTGAGACGGCCGGCCAGGTCTGATCTGTCAGAGGCTCATCACCACCAGGGGTTTATGCAGAGTTCAAGTGTCCTGCACGTATGGAGCTGGAGACATGAGGTCGGATGGCTGGTGAGAGGGCCAGGGAGGGAGGGAGGCTGGTGGAAAGGTTGAAGGGCCGCAGGTCAGGCCTCTTCACCAGTAACACCAATTAGATAATAAGAGCTGACAGCCTAGAGGATGAAAGGAGAGGAGGATTGACTAATGCGCACATATTTAAGTGGTGAAGATGAACTGGCCGAACCTGATTTTATAGCCATTAGGCACCTGTTTATTAGGGGCAGCTGGTCCGGCCAGGAGGCCGAGGCTTCCCCAGGTGATCCCAGATACCCGGGCACATCTGTTCTGAAACCAGAGCCATGTAGACTCAAGTGCGGCCCCCCTGCTGCAAGCCTAGCCTGATCAGACGAGAGATCCTTTCAGAGATCAGAAATCAAGTACAGTTAAAGTCTATAACAATACTAATGTGTTATATACTTATGATGATTAAGATCTCCATCAGGCAAGATTCAAGTCATGAGCTATTACCTGATGAGCTATACGAATATGAAAACTTTGCTGTCCACAGATGTGAAATATTGATTCGGTTAACCAAATAATACAAGAATACAAAGAGATAGGACGGGACAGGACAACAGTAAAGATGGCAAGACGGACAAAACAGCCAATACATTTCATAAAAAGTGCCTTTACAAAAGTTAAGTTTACAAAAGTAAATCAGTAAATAAATAGAAAACATAGCCTACTAATAATGCTTGCTGAGCATTAAACCTGCAACCCGGAATTCTGCCCTACGTTCCATTCTGATTTTTGGCTTCTTCTGAGGCTACATCTACAATATAATTCATCTTTGTTTAAAAAAAAAAAAATCTTTTACTTAATTTCTGCCTTGGCCACGCTACTCGGCAAAACGGAGACATTTGGAAACACTGACCCCCTTGTTTTGGTTTGAAAACTCTGGGGTTGCTTTGTAGTCTGGACGAGCTCAAACGGTGACACGCGTCCGTCAGTCTTATTGTTAGGTAGGCTTACAGTACCTTTTAGTAACAGTTCAACTGCATTGTCACTCCAAGCTAATATATCCCTGATCTTACTGTTCACTACTGTTGTTTTTTCTCCAAAGTATTTTCTGTATTTTCCACTCCTACGTCCATGATTTTCCGCCGCAGAGTAATGTCAGACAATCTGCTTCCTGTTTACACCGGCCACGCACATGCCCAGTGTATGTAAATGGTAATGGGACATGCGTTGTCAGACATGTCAACCCTCATGTGGTCCTTGTGTTAAATTTGACCCATTTTCAGAAAAAAAATGAACAAATGGGCCGTTGTAAAAAGCGCTGAAAATGTCAAGAATAGAAATATTAAAAAAAGCATCCACAACATTGAAAAAGTGACAAAAATGTTGGAAAAAGCGATAACTATGTTGAAAAAAGGATGTTAAAATCCTGGTTGACTGGAAGACAACACGAGGGTTAAAATGGACGGAGATTAGTTCTGCCACGTAGCTGAAACTCTTATGTGAACAGAGATTGTTTTGTCTCAAATATCTCAAAAATGAAATACAATAGTGTAGATGTAGCCCTGGAAAACCTCTCACCTGTCCCTTCTGCTCCACAATGGAGCAACAATCTCGACCTACCCTCTGAAAACCGGCACTCCCGTTAACTGTGTGGGCACCGCCTAAAGAAAAACACTCTATGCAGGATATGCAGGACAGAAATAATGGTATCATCTATCTATGAGCATCATGATTTAGAGTCAACTCACTTTCGATGGTTTGAAGTCGTCTGAAACAGCCAGCCGGGTCTAGAGAGCCTGTTCAGCGTAATCCTAGCTGGTCCGGCCTATCATCTGGATGGAGTGGATGTCCTCCCTGGTACCCATTGTGTCAACCTTTGCCGCATACTTCCATGTGTCTTCTGTCCGTCCCGCCATTACTCAATCCCATAATTACCTTCTGCACTTCACTCAGTGAACCCAATCCTTCCTTTTGCCTGTGTGCCAATTCCTCAGATGTTCAGAGAGAGCCATGTCATTAGCCTGCTGAGATGAGGCTGAGCCAGAGCACTGACTGTCTGGGCCCTCTCTGGTTAGTCCGGCAGTCTGTGTGTCTGTTCACAAATAACGCTGGCCTCCACAAACGGCTCAGGATCTTAAAGACTGTGATTTATTATGCCGCGGGTTGCATTTCTGTGGTCTGCTGATTATCTCAAATTGGAAAAACCGCTGTTGCTATGTCTATCTGCTTGCATGACGCCTGTGTATCCTCGGGCTGTCAGAGTTTATCTCAGCTTCATGCGAGAATGTGTAGATAAGAGATGAGCAAACGCGATAGACGGTTTAAACGCTGAGGTTGCAGATGAGCCTCTCTCAACAGACGAGGTCCTCGAATTCCAGCATGGGAATGTCCCAATTACCCTGTGTAAAGGTGAGGAAAGAAATGTAACAAACAACCTTTCAAAGGGCCATGTAGATGTAATGTCAGCCATGCTCAGGATACTAGAACCCTCGTCATTATTCTGTCATGATCCATGGGATTATTTGTATGGAGGTGGATTGTGTGCGGGGTATGAACGGGGGAGGCTACTCCTCCATGCAGGGGTCTAAGATATCAAAGCCAGAAGGCTGTGGGGAGGATGGAGAGGGTGGATGCAGTGGGGGTTTGCTTTTGTTCCAACCCCTTCCACCAGGATACCCTGAAAAGATCACCCGCGCAAGCAGATTCGTCGCGGGTCCGAGCTCTTCCCTCTGATTGGTTACGGCGGGCGAGCAGATGTTGGAGCTGCAGGCAGGGGGTTCGGATGATTCCAGCTCCTCGACTCTCACACCGCGGGACGGTCTCACAGCACCAGCAGCTCTCACACAACAACCTGCTGATACGGGGCGGGGGCCACAGGCGCACAGCACACACACACACCTCGCTCGGGTGACTCTCAAAGACAGACGCACACTCCGCGCTGTTCATTTCTGCTTCCCTACATCAAAATGAACATAAATGCTCGCCCTTAAACTATGTTTCCTTCTGAAATGTGTTATGGGTGTTCACTGACCGTGTATGCATCCACTTCAAGAAGCTATTGACAAAGTAAAGATCATGTCATGGGTCAGAGCTTTACTCCTCCGTTACAATAGATTACAAAATGCACACGGAGCACTGCTCTTCATATGCTCTGAGTTCATTGTGTTCAAACTGATTGACCTCCATATTTCTTTTAATAACTTCTGTGTGCACCTTTTTTTATGTTTCCTTGTCCAACTGTCAGCAGGACAAACACAGTTAACCTTTATAATTTAATAAGGCTTCTGCAAGCTGCTACTCATACTGTACAGTGGCTTGAGAAAGTTTACACACCCAGGATAAAGTTGGTTAAAAAGAGGAAAAAAAAACGTCTTTTGGAAATTGATCTTCATGCCTTAATTAAAAATAATTAGGAAAATCCAACCTTTTAAGGACACATATTTTTTTGTGAATGATTGATGTTTGTAAACAAATAAATGTTCTTCTTAAAATACAGGGGGCATAAGTATACACACCCCTATGTTAAATTCCAATAGAGAAGGCACATTTTTATTATTAAAGTTCCCTTGGCCTTTGGAATCAAACCAACCCCCCATCATCACATACCCTTCCCCATACATAGAGATTAGCATGGTTTTATTTCAGTTAGCCTAATAGCTTGTTTGATTTGCATTGAGAGATGATCTTATGGAAAGTTCCCTATGCCTATTTCTAGGTATGGTGAAGGATATGTGACGATGTGTATGGGATATTTTAATCCAACGGCCAAGGGAACTTTATCAGGATGCATAGTATCCTGATCCATGAAATATCTGGCCTTTAATAATAAAATGTGCCTGCCTCTATGGGAATTTAACATAGGGGTGTGTATATTTATGCCCCCTGTATTTAAGGAAGAACATTTATTTATTTACGACACATTGTTCATTCATTGTTCATGGTGTCCTTAAAAGGTTGGATTTCCTAATTTCTTTGAATTAAGGCTTTAAGATCAATTTCAAAAAGATGTTTTTTATTCCTTCAGCATGGGTGTGTAAACTTTCTCAAGCCACTGCACTAACTTGAACAGGAAAATGAATAGCTTTGGCTACATGTACACTACTTTACTTCATTTTCAAGCTGCATTTTGAGACAGAAACGATCTCCATCCACACAAGAGTTAGGTTCCATAGCAGCACTAATCTCTGTCCACATTAATACGTCTGAAACACATATCACATGGCCACTCTCATACACTGGGCATGTGCGTGCCGGTGTAAACAGGAAGCAGATTGTCTGACATTACTCTGTGGTTGAAAATCATGGACGTAGGAGTTGAAAATACAGAAAATACTTAGGAGAAAGAACAACAGGGGTGAACAGTAATAGCAGGGAGTTAATTGCTTGGGGCGACGATGAAACTGAAAGGTATGCGATCCAACCTAGTCTCTGTCTACAACTAAAACAACTTTTGAAAGTACACATGTTCCACCAAAACAAGTTCCTTCCTGAGCCTGTTTTGCAGAGGCACTGTGGCTCTGCCTGGTGCTCAATGCCGCCGATTGTGATTGGTTTAAAGAAATGCCAATAAACAAGAGTTGACTAGCCAGACCCTCCTTCGCAGCGATGTGGAGGACGGTCTGGCATGCGAGACTCTAAGCCTACCTACCGATAAGACTGACTGATGCGTGCCGTCATCGGCATTTTAAAACCAAACGGGGGCAGCAGTGTTTCCAAATGCATACGTTTTAGGGGGCTTGGAAACGCTGGAGTAGTGTGAATGCAAAATGTAAGCGTAACAAAAGATATTCAGTCTTTAAATCAAAATGTAGTAGCGTAGATGTAGCCTAACCTGGCTCATGATGAACAATGAACAATGAAAGTATACTATTTGGTGAAGTTTTTCCTTAATAGGGGGCTGGTTGTGTGCAGTCAGCTCTTCATCATCCAATGACATTACAAGCATGTAGAAATGTTCAATCTAATGTCAAGTCAAAATAACAGAGTTCTGAACTTCTTCTTCCCAGAAATATGTTCCGTACTGCTTGCCTTTTCCACTAACAGAGCTAACTACCCAAGATAAAAAGAAAAAGATGCCTCAAGGATACTATTCAGGCCTAACTCCCCTTTGAGTGAACTAATTAGTGTGATTAGTGCACGGATTACTTGTCTGTGTGTCATTAGAACAATCCTGTTTCCCATCCCGTTGCTCTGTAGCTCTTTATCCCTATCTTTCGCTTCTCTGCTACAGCAGATAAGACTACGGCGTGCACAGAGCAGTCTTGTGAAGTGAGTTAAACACACTGAAGCCTCAGCTTGTTGAGGAAATGACTTGTGCAATTTTAGCCGGAATTGCAATTGCTCTGCTTTGCATCAGCAGACTGATACTCGCTGAAGGGTCTGGGTCCCATACAAACTCTTTCTGGCAGAATTAAAAAGGCAGATACGCTATCTGGAGAAATCTGCAGGCCCTGCACATAAAAACAGTTCCCATACTGTTCCTCCTATGCTTGGCTAAAGCAGTAAATGGCCATTGCTTTCTCTTTCTAATGTCTTTTTATATGCACAGCAACAAATAAATCGCAAAAAAGAAAACCTAAAGTGGAGACACTGGCAAGTAAACAATGACAACAGGGACTAACAATTCATTTTGTGATAAGTTATAGTCTATATTATCAATGTCTACATCCGAGATTGTTCAGACGTCGCCGGAAATTCAGCTGTATGTCTTTCATTTGCCTGGATGTCAACTTCCTCTTTCTTTGTGTTGTAATTCTAAACTCCGGTGGATTTCTGAGACCATGGTTACCTAGGGCCTCAGATCTCTGCAGGGCAATCCAGACAGCTAGCTAG